>NC_087345.1:61142141-61445171 GCF_030014295.1 Loxodonta africana | reverse complement strand
AATCTGTTGTTTTCTCGCTTAGTTTGGGCTGCGAGAATTTCTTGGAGAAGGATATCAACAATTGTTATTATTTCCTATGGTGGCTCGGGGAACCCTGGTGGTGTAGTGGTTAAGTGCTATGGCTACTAACCAAAGGGTCGGCAGTTCAAATCCACCCGGCGCTCCTTGGAAACTCTATGGGGCAGTTCTACTCTGTCCTGTAGGGTCGCTATGAGTCGGAATTGACTCAAGGGCACTGGGTTTGGTTTGGTTTTGGATGGTGGCTAGAGGGCTCTCAGCCATTTATTAATCTGACTTGTTTAAACACAGCATAAAGAAACAAAAAGGCAAATAGTGTCTATAATACAATGAACAAGATTAAGAGTTACTTTGGGATTTGATCTATGAAGGAGAGTGTTTTGCAAACAAACACTTTAAGGTCTTTAATAGTTTTGCAACTCTAGTTCTTATAGTTCTAATGAGTTTGCCCCTCTATATCCAGTGGAGCAGTTTTCTTTACTCGAGTGTAGTGGATCTAAGCTTTGAGACCGCTGAGCTTGGTGGCAGTTGGAGATACTAGTAACACCTCAAAAGGACCAATCCACTTTTGCTAGAGAGGTTTCAACTTTCAGGCTTTTAGGAAGACCTTTTAATCATCAGGTGGCAATGAGTACAGGGGTGCTTCTGGTTCAAGTGAGATCCTCAGGTGTGCATATCTATGAAGAGAAGACACCCAAAAAGACTGCAATTATTTAGTAACTTCAACGTTTTCTACCTCACGAAGGGAGAGTGGATGGTCATTGTTAAGGCAAACTATGTTGGTCATATTGGGGTTCTCTAATAAAGGATGCCTGTATGGTAAAATAAATAAATAAATAAATAAAATTTTTTTTGTATGGTAGCTCAAATGGGCTAAGTTTCAGTCTTAAGGGGAAGACCAAGTTTTCAAGAAGGCCACAGGCAGTGTCTTTGTCTATATCAACTTGGTTTTTTAACCAATTTAACAGCTTTGTTAGGTGTCGTGTCTCTTTAGAGCCTGGTTAGGCTGCTCTACTTTACTGCTGGACTGGGGTCTCCAGGCTGTGTGTGAGTTCCAAATAATGTCAATGGTGATTTCTACCCTTACACTACCAAGGCCACAAAATGGGTCTGTTGTCACAGCCAATGAAGACAGGAAGCCCGAAATGAGGGCTGATTTCCTTCAGGAGATGCTTTACTACCTCAGTGGACTTTTCAGTCCAGCAAGAAAAAGCTTCAACCCAGTTAGTAAAAGTGTTGCTAAAAACTAGCTCATATTTGTAATTCCCAGGAACTAGTGGTATCTCAGTGACATGCACTGCCAGTCATCTCCAGGCATTGTCCAGTTTGCTGGACCCCTGGGGACACTTAGGTAGTGTTCTTGGGGTTATTTTTCACACAGGTGGAGCAGCTCTTTAGGACAGCTAAAATAGTGGTGTGGGCCTTTGGTCCAGTTAGAATGTCTTTTAACCTAATCATATCGTCAGTCTCATCCATAATGGGTGGACTAGTGGGCTCTTTGGAGGATAAAACACAGGGTGTATGAATTTAGATGGAATGCAAATATTTCCATGTGGAATGTATAGTCATCCATCTTTGTTTAGAGTGCCCCTCCCTTGGTCTTTTTTTTTTTTAGCAATGTCTTTATCTTGTTGGGAATAGTCCAGGTGAAGGTCAGGTGATGAAAACTCTAAATTGGGAGTTAGCAGGGCTACTATGACAGGTTTCAATTGGATTGCAACTTTCTTTGCTGCTGCATCTGCCTTGTAATTACGTTTGGCCAAGGTGGTGTCCTCCTCCTGATGCTTATTGTGGTGTACTATTGCTACTTGTGTGGGTAGAAGAACGGATGGTAAAAGTTGTAAGATCTCTTGAGAATATTTAATGTCTTTACCTCCTGCTGTTAGGAGCCCTCTTTTCTTTTAGATTGTCCTGCATGCATGAAATACTCCAAATATGTACTTTGAATTAATATAAATAGTTGCTCACTTACCTTTGGTGATTCTAAGGGCCTGAAGCATGGCAATGAGCTCGGCCTTCTGGGTGGAGGTAGCTGGGGGAAGCACGTTAGCCCCTAGAGCTTCCTCTGAATTGTCTACTGGATATCCAGCTTTTCTATTTCTTGTTCCATGTAACTGCTTCCATCTGTGAACAGTTCAAGGATGCAAATGGTAATGAGCAGGTTGTCTATGTATTGGAGGAGAATACCATTGGTTAAGGTCAGTTGTCTCAGTTCTTGGGTATCATGGATAAAATTGTGTCCCTCTGAAATATGCATCAACTTGGTTAGGCCATGATTCCCAGGATTGTGTGGTTGTCCTCTACTTTGTGGTTGTAATTTTATGTTAAAGAGGGTTAGGGTGGGATTGTAACACCCTTACTAAGGTGACATCCCTGATCCAATGTAAAGGAGTATGGCCTGTACCAACTTTTATCTTACAAAAGATGAAAGGAAAGGGAAGCAAGTGGAGTGGGGGGACCTCATACCACCAAGAAGGCCACGACAGGAGTAGAGCTCGTCCGTTGGACCCTGGGTTCCTGCATAGAGAAGCTCCTAGTCCAGAGGAAGATTGATGAGAAGGACCTTCCTCCAAAGCTGACAGAGAGAAAGCCTTCCTCTGGAGCTGATGCCCTGAATTTGAACTTGTAGCCTTCTAGACTGTGAGAAAATAAGTTTCTCTTTGTTAAAGCCATCCGGTTGTGATATTTCTGTTATAGCAGAACTAGATGTCTAAGACATTGGGTTAAAGCTGATCCAAAAAGAGCAAGACTACTTTTAAAGTCCCATGGGAGGACTTGGCAGCTAACCTAAGGGTCGGCTGTTCAAATCTACCAGGCGCTTCTTGGAAACTCTATGGGGCAGTTCTACTCTGTCCTATAGGGTCGCTATGAGTCAGAATCAACTCGATGGCAACAGGTTTTTTTTTTTTTTTTTTTTTTCGGTTTGTGGGAGGACTTGCAAACACAACTGCTAGGTTTGTCCTGTTCTTGGGCCCTCCCATTCGAGGATGAAGATTTCTTGACTTTTTTCCTCCACTCACATGCAAAAGATGGCATCTTTCAGGTCAGCAAAATCCACCTGGAAAAGGTGGACAACAAGGGCATATGGGTTGGGGACTACAGGGCAGACTGTGATGGTAATCTGGTTGACAGCTCCCAGATCCTGAACAAACCAGTATTTTCTGTTTTTCTTCTTCACCAGCAGGATGGGGGTGTTGAACTGTGACTGACACATTCTGGGAAATCCATGTTTCAGGTATCTGGTGACGATTTTGTCCAGTGCTTGTCAGGCTTCAGCTGGAATGGGATACAGCTTAAACCCTTGGGGAACTATAACAAAACAACCAAATCCACTGTCGTCGAGTCAATCCCGACTCATAGCGACCCTACAGGACAGAGTAGAACTGCCCCATAGACTTTCCAAGGAGCTCCTGGTGGATTTGAACTGCCGACCCTTTGGTTAGCAGCTGTAGCACTTAACCACCATGTCACCGGGGTTTCCTATACCAGTAACAATTTAATGACAATGGGAAGGACATTTTTTGCTTTTCCCGGTATTTTGTTGGCCCACACCTATAACACTACTGCATCTCTGATAACTGGATCAACTAAACTTCTATGATGTTCTTCTTTCTCATAGGTGGTTGGTAGCCCAGTAGTGAGGGCCATTTGTAACTGCCACCTGTTTTTTGTAAAGGAAGGAGTGTATTAAAGATTTTTCTTGTATAGAAAAAGTTAGAGGTTGTAGGAAGGGAAGGCTCTCTTCTATTCCGGATACTTCCTCAATGGACACTTCCCGCCTCATCCGGATAGCTTTTTTTTGGGAGGGGGTGGGTCGGAAGTGAGTGGGTCACTCCAATATCTACCAGAAACTTTACAGGTTCTCTCTCCACCTTCATTATAACCAGAGGCTTGGGTGGAGGACTTGCCTCCAGTCTCCCTCAGTTTGACTCATCTTCTAATAGCATGACCAGGCACTGGGTCACCTCTTTCTTTTGGGTGGGTTGTTTGGTATTTTATACACTCTTACTTTCAATGCCCTTTGTCTTTACACCGGCTGCATTGATCTCTTTTCAAAAGGGTGTGGGGCCTTCTCTGCTCCTGTGGACTTGGTCTCCCTCCTTTTCTTTTTTCTCGTGGGTAATGGCCTTCAGCCTGCAAGGCAATACCTAGGAGGGCTGCCTGGCACTTTTGGTCTACAACTTTCTTTCTTGCTCCTTATCTTGGCTGGCAGGCCAGCTTCAAAGCCTAGAAATTTTTAACACTATACCTTTTTCTACTTTCTGAAATTTTCTTTTAATATTCGGAACACTTTGCTCTATAAAAATTATATTGACCATTCAGGCATTTTTAGGGCTCTTGGGATCCAAATCTATGAACTCGTGAACATGGTCCTGAGATACTAGGCTCTCCTGAGAGGTGGTCTCACCCGGGTATTTTCACTTTCCCTAATGGCCATATCAGGTTGTCCAAAAGTCGTTCCACTCTGTGTGTGGGGGCGGCAAGCCCACTAGTGGGTCAGATGGACCTGGGAAGGGTACATAAAAAAAGCTGAGGGAGCTTAGCAGTGGGGGCCATCACTGGCACAGCAGCTCCACTGGATGGAGGCAAGGTGTAAGGAGAGCATGGCACAGAAGCTGGAAGATCCTCCTCAGGGTCAGGAGGGAGGACTGGAAGTTGTGATTTATCAGTCCCTTCCTGAACTAAGGTTTTACATATTTCTGTAACTCTTTGTTCTGATACAGAGTCATGAAACTTTCACATAATAATTTTCATCTCATTTACCATCACAAGTACAGAAATGATAAAGTTGGGTGATAATATAATTTAGAAACCAATTTGCTGGCCACTTTTCCTCATCTGCCAATTCATATTGAGGCCATGCAGTGTTAGAAAAGAAAGTCATCTTTTTCTTTCCCAGTTCTTAAAGATGCATCTTAGTGGGCTACATTCCAGTATCTCTTGAATATTCCCCATTTTTCAGACACATACACACACATTCACACAACCTAATTAGGTGCACCATCAGGTGCCTAGAGCCTTTTATGCCCTCAGTGATCAATACTCTCACTTCTTGGGCCTCTTATAAGGCCGAACCTAGGAATTACCTTGTTACTTACCAAACCTAGGGCCTTTTATGCTCTCAATGGACAATACTCCTACTTCTTGGGACTCTTCTAAGGTCTTACCTAGGTAGTTACCAAATAAACACAGATGTGTTTCATGTATCCCACAGAGTCACCATTGGATCCGAGGCAGGTCAACCTGTAGGACCACACTGAGGTCCCCTGGAGAACTATCCAGGTGGTGTCAGACATCAGACTGGGTCTCGGGCACAACCTATCTCAGGAACCAAGCAATGACATCTGGCTGACTTCCAAAAATGTTGCTGGGTGTAAACCCCAGGTACTGCTCAGCTTGACTTTTTACAGTCAACAAACAAAAGCCTGAGGTGGGAGATCAGAAAGACAAAGAAAGGAGCAATCAGGACTGCTCCCTCCAAGACTGCTCACAGGTAGGTTGGGGAGGTGGGCTTTTACAGAGACCAGACAAGGAAAAGCAAATTCATCATGAACATCCAGGATTGACCCTCATGCAGGAGCTCAGGACTTGGGGATAACTATATGTATTCTCTAGACAAGGATTCAATTCTCCAGGATGGAGGGAGAGATGGATTTTCCTTTATTAGCATGTTAAGTCTCCACCTAGAGGTGGGTTGAGGTCATCTGTGACCAGACAAGTTGTGGAATGATATCAAGGACATCATACATGAAGAAAGTAAGAGATCATTAAAAAGACAGGAAAGAAAGAAAAGAACAAAATGGACGTCAGAAAAGACCCTGAAACTCACCCTTAAACACCGTGTAGCTAAAGCAAAGGAAGAAATGATGAGGTAAAGGAGGTGAACAGAAGATTTCAAAGGGCACCTCGAAATGACAAAGTGTTATAATGATATGTGCAAAGACGTGGAGATCGAAAACCTAAAGGGAAGAACGTGCTCAGCGTTTCTGAAGCTGAAAGAACTGAACTAAAAATTCACACCTTGAGTTGCAATACTGAAGAATTCATGGAGAAAATAGTGAACTATGCATGAACAATCAAACGAAGACGGAAGGAATACACAGAGTTACTATACCAAAAAGAATTGGTTGACGTTCAACCATTTCAGGAGGTAGCATATGAACAGGAACTGAAGGAGGAAGTCCAAGCTGTACTGAAGACATAGGCAAAAAACAAGCCACCAGAAATTGAGAGAATACCAACTGAGATGTTTCAAAAAACAGATGCAGCTCTGGAAGTGCTCACACTTCTATGCCAAGAAATCTGGAAGACAGCTACCTGGCCAACCGACTCCAGTGGGTTGGCCATATTTGTTCCTATTCCCAAGAGAGGTGATCTAACCTAATGCAAAATTTGTGGAAAAATATCATTAATAACACATGCAAGTAAAATTTTGCTGAAGGTCATTCGCAAGTGGCTGTAACAGTACATCGACAGGAAACTGCCAGAAATTCAAGCCAGATTCAGAACAGGACTAGGAACCAGAGATATCATTCCTGGTGTCAGATGGAGTCTGGTCGAAAGCAGAGAATACCAGAAAGATGTTTACCTGTGTTTTATTGACTATGCAAAGACATTCCACTGTATGGATCATAACAAATTATGGATGTAAGATTGCTAAGAATGGGAATTCCAGAACCTGTACATATATCAGGAGACAATCTTTGGATCAGAACAAGGGGATAACTTGTGGTTTAAAGTCAGGAAAGGTGTGTGTCAGAGTTGTGTCCTTTTACCATACCTGTTCAATCTGTATGCTGAGCAAATAATTCGAGAAGCGAGATTATATGAAGAAGAATGGATCATCAAGTTTGGAAAAAGATCATTAACAACCTGGATTATGCAGATAACACAACCTTGATTGCTGAAAGTGAAGAGGACTTGAAGCACTTACTGATGACCATCAAAGACCACAGCCTTCAGTATGAATTACACCTCAACATAAAGAAAACAAAAATCCTCACAACTGGACCAATAAACTACATTATGTTAAACGGAGAAAATATGGATGATGAATAAGGAAGAACAAAGAAGAATTGACGCCTTTGAATTGCGGTGTTGGTGAAGGATACTGAATATACCATGGACTGCCACAAAAATGAACAAATCTGTCTTGTAAGAAGTACAACCAGAATACGCCTTAGAAGCAAGGATGGTGAGACTACACCTAACATACTTATAGCGACCTTTTGTACAATAGAAAAAAACACTGCCCAGTCCTGCGCCAACCTCACAATCACTGTTGTGCTTAAGCTTGTCGTTGCAGCCACTGTGTCAATCCATCTCATTGAAGATCTTCCTCTTTTTCGATGACCCTCTGCTTTACCAAGCATGATGTCCTTCTCCAGGGACTGATCACTCCTGACAACATGTCCAAAGTATGTGAGAAGTAGCCTCGCTATCCTTGCTTCTAAAAAGCATTCTGGTTGTACTTCTCGCAAGAGAAATTTGTTCATTCTTTTGGTAGTCTATGGCATATGCAATATTCTTCTCCAGCACCACAATTTAAAGGAGTCAATTCTTCTTCTGCCTTCTGATTCCTCATCCAGCTTTCACATGCATAGGGGACAATTGAAAACACCATGGCTTGGGTCAGGCACACCTTAGTATTCAAGGTGACATCTTCGTTTTTCAACACTTTAAAGAGGTGTTTTGCAGCAGATTTGCCCAATGCAATATATCGTTTGATTTCTTTCTCTTTTTTTTTAGTGCTTAAACAAAAAAGGATACTTTAATTAACAAAAGTAGGCATGAAATTAGCATTTTCAGCTCCTTCTAAATAAACAAGAAACTTGGATCCTTACTGTGATAGTTAGGGTTGTGTGTCAACTTGGTTGGGCCATAATTCTCAGTGGTTTAGCAGTTGTACAGTGATGTAATTTGGCAGTTACGTAATGATGTAGTCATCGTCCATGATGTGATCTGATGTGACTAGTCTATCGGTTGTAAGGGATGTTTCCCTGGGGGCGTGGCCTGCCCCCAATGTATATATATGAATGTTCTGACAAATCTTGCTTGCTTGCTCTGAATCATACATCCGGCTCATCATCATCTGACTCTTGGGACTTGAACCAGTGGCCTGCCATACTGCCCGCCAATCTTGGGATTCATCAGCCTACAAAGTCCATGAGCCAAATGCCTACCTTGTACCTATTTTTTAACCCCATTGCATCTATGGTTTCACCTCTTACTTGTGGACCCATGTTCCTTCTTCTTCTTCTTCTTCTTAATTTTTATTGTGCTTTAAGTGAAAGTTTGCAAATCAAGTCAGCCTCTCATACAGAAATTTATATATATACCTTTTCATATACTCCTAGTTGCTCTCCTCCTAATGAGACAGCACAGTCCTTCTCTCCAACCTATATTTCCATGTCCATTCAGCCAGCTTCTGTCCATCTCTGCCTTCTCATCTCCCCTCCAGACAGGAGCTGCCCGCATAGTCTTATGTGCATATTTGATCCAAGAAGCTCACTCCTCACCAGTATCATTTTCTTATAGTCCAGTCCAATCCCTATCTGAAGAGTTGGCTTTGGGAATGGTTCTTGATTTGGGCCCGCAGAAGGTCTGGGAACCATGACCTCCAGGATCCTTCTAGTCTCAGTCAGACCATTAAGTCTGGTCTTTTTACTAGAATTTGAGGTCTGCAACCCACTGCTCTCCTGCTCCTTCAGGATTTCTCTGTTGTGTTCCCTGTCAGGGCAGTTATTGGTTGTAACAGGGCACCATCTAGTTCTTCTGGTCTCAGGCTGGTGTAGCCTCTGATTTATGTAGCCATTTCTGTCTCCTGGGCTCATAATTACCTTGTGTCTCTGGTGTTCTTCATTCTCCTTTGCTCCAGGTAGGTTGAGACCAAGTGATGCATCTTACATGGCTGCTTGCTAGCATTTAAGATCCCAGATGCCACTCTCCAAAGTGGGACACAGAATGTTTTCTTAATAGATTTTATTATGCCAATTGACCTAGATGTTGCCTGAAATCATGGTCTCCAAACCCCTACCCTGCTACTCTGGCTGTCGAAGCATTCAGTTTATTCAGGAAACTTCTTTGCCTTTGGTTTAGTCCAGTTGTGTTGACCTCTCCTATATTGTGTGTTGTCTTTCCCTTCACCTAAAATAGTTCCTGTTTACTAGTAGTGAATACCCCTTTCTCTCCCTCCCTTCCCACTCTCTTAACAATCAAAGAATATTTTCTTTTCTGTTTAAACTATTTCTTGAGTTCTTATAATAGCGGTCTTATACAATATTTGTCCTTTTGCAACTAACTGATTTCACTCAGCATAATGCCTTCCAGATTCTTCCACGTTATGAAAGATTCACAGATTCATCATTGTTCTTTATCAATGCCTAGTATTCCATTGTGTGAATATACCATAATTTATTTATCCATTCATCCATTGATGGGCATCTTGGTTGCTTCCCCCTTTTTGCTATTGTAAACAGTGCTGCAATGAACATGGGTGTGCATATATCTGTTTGTGTAAAGGCTCTTATTTCTCTAGGATATATTGCAAAGAGTCGGATTGCTGGATCATATGGTAGTTCTATTTCTAGCTTTATAAGGAAGCGCCAAATCAATTTCCAAAGTGATTGTACCATTTTACATTCCCACCAGCAGTGTATAAGTGTTTCAGTCTCTACACAACCTCTCCAAAAATTATTATTTTGTGTTTTTTGGATTAATGCCAGCCTTGTTGGGGTGAGATGGAATTTCATTGTAGTTTTGATTTGCATTTCTCTAATGGCTAATGATCTTGAGCATTTCCTCATGTATCTGTTAGCTACCTGAATGTCTTCTTTAGTGCAGTGCCTGTACATATCCTTTGCCCATTTTTTAATTCAATTGTCTTTTTGTAGTTGAGTCTTTGCAGTATAATGTAGAGTTTAGAGATCAGACGCTGATCAGAAATGTCATAGCTAAAAACTTTTTCCCAGTCTGTAGGTATTCTTTTTAATCTTTTGGTGAAGTCATTGGATGAGCATAGGTAGTTGATTTTTAGGAGCTCTCAATTATCTAGTTTCTCTTCTGGTGTTTGTGCATTGTTAGTAATATTTTGTATACTTTTTTATGCCATGTATTAGGGCTCCTATTATTTCTTCCGTGACCTTTATCATTTTATATTTAGGTCTTTCATCCATTTTGAGTTAGTTTTTATGCATGGTGTGAGGTCCAGATCTTGTTTCATTTCTGCAGGTGGTTATACAGTTATGCCAGCACCACCTGTTAAAAGGACTGTCTTTTCTCCATTTAACTGACTTTGGGCCTTTGTCAAATATCAGCCACTCATATGTGGATGGATTTATGTCTGGATTCTCAGTTCTGTTCCATTGGTCTATGTATCAGTTGTTGTGCCAGTACCAGGCTGTTTTGACCTCTGTGGTGGTATAATAGGTTCTAAAATCAGTACTACGAGGCCTCCAACTTGCTGTTCTTTTTCAGTAATGCTTTACTTATCTGGGGCCTCTTTCCCTTCCATATGAAGTTGGTAACATGTTTCTCCATCTCATTAAAAAATGTCATTGGAATTTGGATCGGAATTGTATTGTATCTATAGATCTCTTTTGGTAGAATAGACATTTTTACAATGTTGGTTCTTCCTATCCATGAGCAAGGCATGTTTTTTCCACTTATGTAGGTCTCTTTTGTTTTTGTTTTTTTTTTTGTGGTTTCTTGCAGTAGTGTCTTGTACTTTTCTTTGTATAGGTCTTTAACGACTCTTGTAAGATTTATTCCAAAGTATTTTATCTTTTTGGGGACCACTCTAAATGGTATTATTGATTTGGTGATTTCCTCTTCAATGTTCTTTTTGTTAGTGTAGAGGAGTCCAACCGATTTTTGCGTGTTTAGCGTGTAGCCTGATATTCTGCTGAACTATTAGTTTCAGTAGCTTTCTTGAGGATTTTTTAGGGTTTTCTGTGTATAAGGTCATGTCATCTGCAAACAGAGATACTTTTACTTCTTCCTTACCAGTCTGGTTGCCCTTTATTCCTTTATCTAGCCTAATTCCTCAGCTAGGACCTCCAGAACAATGCCGAATAAGAGTGGTGATAAAGGACATCCTTGTCTGGTTGCCAGTCTCAACAGGAATGCTTTCAGACTCTCTCCATTAGGATGATGTTGGCAGTTGGCTTTGTATATATAAAAAAAATGCCCTTTATTATGATGAGGAATTTTCTTTCTATTCCTATTTTGCTGAGAGTTTTTATCATGAAAGGGTGTTTAACTTTGTCAGGTGCCTTTTCTGCATCAATTGATAAGATCATGTGGTTCTTGTCTTTTATTTATTTGATGGATTCCATTAATTGTTTTTCTATGTTGAACCATTCCTTTATAACTGGTATGAATCACACTTGTTCATGGTGAATTATTTTTTTTGATATGTTGTTGAATTCTATTGGCTAGAATTTTGTTGAGGATTTGTGCAAGTTCATGAGGTATACAGGTCTGTAATTTTCTTTTTTTGGTGTTGTTACCTGGTTTTGGTATCAGGGATATGCTGGCTTCATAAAATGAGTTTGGGAGTATTCCGACCTTTTCTATGCTCTGAAATACCTTTAGTAGTAGTGGTGTTAACTCTTCTCTGAAAGTTTGGTAGAACTCTGCAGTGAAGCCATCAGGGCCAGGGCTTTTTTTGGGGGGTGTGCGGGGAGTTTTTTGATTACCTTTTCAACCTCTTCTTTTGTTATGGGTCTATTTAGTTGTTCTAACTCTGTGTGTGTTAGTTTAGGTAGGTATTGTGTTTCTAGGAATTCATCCATTTCTTCTAGGTTTTCAAATTTGTTAGAGTACAGCTTTTCATAGTAATCTGATATGATTCTTTTAATTTCAGGTGGGCCTGTTTTAATATTGCCCATCTCATTTCTTATTCAGGCTATTTGCTTCCTCTCTTGTTTTTCTTTTGTCAGGTTGGCCAATGGTTTATCAATTTTATTAATTTTTTTCAAAGAACCAGCTTTTGGTCTTGTTAATTCTTTCAATTGTTTGTTTTCTATTTCATTTAGTTTTGCTCTAATTTTTATTATTTGCTTTCTTCTGGTGCCTGAGAGTTTCTTTTGTTGCTCTCTTTCTATTTGTTCAAGTTGTAGAGATAATTCTTTGATTTGGGCCCTTTCTTCTTGTCTGTGTGTATTTATTGATATGAATTGACCTCTGAGCACTGCTCTTGCTCTTTCCCAAAGGTTCTGATAGGAAGTGTTTTCATTCTTATTGGATTCTATGAATTTCTTTATACCAACCTTAATGTCTTTAATAACCCAGTCATTTTTGAGCAGGATATTGTTCAGTTTCCAAGTGTTTGGTTTCTTTTTCCTGCTTTTTCTGTTATTGATTTCTGCATTTATGGCCTTATGGTCAGAGAAGATGTTTTGTAATATTGCTATGTTTTGGATTCTGTTAAGGCTTGCTTTATGACCTAAAAAAAAAAAAATATGTGGTCTATTCCAGAGAGTGTTCCGTGTGCATTGGCAAAGAAAGCATACTTGGCTGCTGTTGCATGGAGTGTTCTGTATATGTCCATGAGGTCACATTGGTTGAGTGTGTTGTATAGGTCTTCCGTGTCTTTACTGAGCTTCTTTCTGGATGTTCTGTCCTTCACCTAAAGTGGTGTGTTGATGTCTTCTACTGTAATTGTGGAGTTGTCTATCTCACTTTTCAATGTTAAGTTTTTTTTTAATGTATCTTGAAGCCCTGTCACTGGGTACATAAATATTTAATATTGTTATCTCCTCCTAGTATATTGTCCCTTTAATCATTATATAGTGCCCTTCCTTACCCTTTGTGGTGGATTTAACTTTAAAGTCTATTTTGACAGAAATTAATATTGTCACTCCTACTCTGTTTTGATTGTTGTTTGCTTGATATATTTTTTTTCATCTTTTGAATTTTAGCTTGTTTGTGTCTCTAAGTCTAAGGTGTGTCTCTTGTAGGCAGCATATAGACAGATGGTGTTTCTTAATCCATTCTGCCACTCTCTGCCCCTTTATTGGTGCATTTAGTCCATTAACATTCAGAGTAATTATGGATAGGTGTGAGTTTAGTTCTGTTATTTTAATGTCTTTTTTTGTGTATTGTTGACAGTTTCTTTTTCCCACTTAATTTTTTTGTGCTGAGTAGTTTATATATTGTCTCTCTCTCTTATTTGTTGTTGTTGATTTTTTTTTTTTTTTTGCTGAGTCTTTATTTTTTCTTGTATTTTATTTTGATGAGTAGGATTGTTAGTCTCCTTTGTGGCTAACTTTATATTTATCCCTATTTTTCTAAGTTTAAACCTAACGTTTATTTCTTCATATCACCCTGACTTCTTCTCCATATGAAAGATCTATGGCTGCATATCTTAGTCCTTCTTTATTGTTTTAATGTTTTCTTCTTTTACATAATGACATTGCTGTTTCCTTGTTTTGAGAGTTTTTTTATCTTGATTTATTTTTGTGATTTCCCTAGCTGGGTTGATATCTGGTTGCTCCATCCTGTGTTCTAGCCTTGGGTTGATATCTGATATTATTGAATTCTCTTTAGTATTTATTTTAGTTTTGTTTGTTTTTTATGAATTCCCTAAACTTCTGTTTATTTGGAAATGTCCTAATTTTGCTTTCATATTTGAGAAACAGTTTTGCTGGATACATGATTCTTGGTTGGTAATTTTTTTCCTTCAATTTTTTTATGTAAGCAATCCCATTGCCTTTGCCTGCACGGTTTCGGATGAGTTGTTCGAGCTTATTGTTAATGACTCTCCTTTGTAGGTGAATTTTCTCTTATCCCTAGGTGCTGTCAAAATTCTCTCTTTATCTTTGGTATTGGCAAGTTTGATTATAATATGTTTTGGTTACTTTCTGTTGAGATCTAGCTTATGTGCTGTTTGGTGAGAATCTTGGATAGATATCTTTTCCTCTTTCACGATATTGGGGAAGTTTTCTGCCAACAAATCTTCAACAAGTCTCTCTTTATTTTCTGTTATCCCTCCCTGTTCTGGTACTCCAGTCACTGGTAGGTTATACCCCTTGATAGAGTCTCACATGATTCTCAGGGTTTCTTCTTTGAAGGAAGAAGTCCAAGCTACACTGAAGGCATTGGAGAAAAATAGGGTGCCAGGAATTGACAGAATACCAATTGAGATGTTTCAACAAATGGATGCAGTGCTGGAAGTACTTACTTGTCCTTGTAAAATTTATTATAATTAATTGAGAGGAAACGTAACCCTGAGACAATGGCAACATCTGTGGGGACTCAAGTGATGCTGAAAATGCTGAAATTTCTAATTTCTGTGAGGCTTTTTGGTAAATGATAGCCTCCTGTCTTCTCAAGTTTGAAACTTACGTGATATCATCACTTGAGGACAATTGTTTGTGAGGATATGCTTCATCTGCTCAAAATATACCACAATAATGCTTTATTTGCTTTAAGATCTATAACTGAAGTTATGAGTTAGTGTGTTCCAGGAGAGAAGTATAAAATCACATATGAGAAGAAATAACTTTTACTCAAAAACAGTGCAAAATTTTGCTAAAATATGTTAGCAGAAACCTGGAAACATGTGTGGGAATGGACTCTGAGAGTCTTAAAACCAAAGATAACAGATCATGTCAGAGGATCAGGACAAACTTATTGATATAGGTGAACTTACTTCAGGTATTTGATTTAGTATATTAGTACAACTGGAAATGGGTCTAATATGTTAGTTAAGTGATTTGATAAAATTTGGACTCAATAGTGATCTATGTATTTGATATTATGATGTTAGGAGGTCCTTTGTATAATACAGAAGGGATCTAAAGTTTTAGGAGCATAGGTTACCTGCACCTCTCTAATTATATTTCTCAAAAGTACAGAAAACATTAAATTCACCAAGATAGGAAACCCTGGTTGCAGAGTGGTTAAGAGCTATGGCTGCTATCCAAGAAGGCTGGCAGTTCAAATCCACCAGGCACTCCTTGGAAACCATATGGGGCAGTTTTACTCTTTCCTGTAGGGTTGCTATGAGTCAGAATCAACTTGACGGCAACAGGTTTTTTTTTTTTTTTTTTGGTTTATTTAGCAATATATTAGAGAAAGGGCGTAAGCTTTCTAAAAAAGATCTGTAGAAGATGTCTTCCATAGGTTGGGTATAATGTTGAGAAGTGCCACATTTGAGATTGTTGCTGTGGGTTATCAAGTTGGTTCCAACTCATAGAGACCCTACAGTTCAAAGTAAAAACTGCCCCATAAGTTTTCCTAGGTTGTAGCATTTACTTTAGTGTAATCATTGACCTTTTGATCTCATACCCACCATATACATGGTTTTTTAGTACAGCACCATAAACCGCCTCCCCCTAAAAAAAAAAAACCCATTGCCATCAAGTTGGCTCTGACTTATAGTGACCCTGTAGGACAGAGCAGAACTGCCCCATAGGGTTTCCAAGCAGTGGTGGATTCAAACTGCCAACCTTTTGGTCAGTAGCTGAGCTTTTAACCACTGTGTCACCAGGGCTTATTCTTATGCGTAATACTCTTTATTTTGTGTGACTTCTGTTATTTCACTAAAAGGTGACCTCAGGGGATAGTTTTGGTTGAAGTTTTAAAGAGTATACCAGAGCAATAGTATCACAGAGTGGCAGTGGTTTATTGATCAATGTGTCTCTAAGAATAAAACATGTTGAACAGGCTAAAAATGTTATTTGTTCTATATATTAACAAAATCTCCAGATCTTGTGATAAGGAAAAACTGACTAGAGACACCATAATAAAGATGCATACGTACCCTCTCTCCCAGTTTCCAGACCTCAGCCAAATCACGGACTTGATGAGCTAGCTGTAAATTGATGTAATTCCTGAGTACTAAAACGCTGCTTTGTTCCACTAGTTAAAAGAAAGTCTTATGCTTCTCAGGCAATAAATAGAATTTTGTGTTTTAATCACAGTAGCCCAGGGAGTTCTCTTAACTCATTCAGCAAGTGGCATAAACATCTCAATTGCTCTCTGACATGTAGAGAGAGAGTGATTGTGATAGGAAGGACCAAATGGATGTTCCTGAAACTTCTCTTCTTACCAAGATTGTAAACTAGAAGTAATAACATATACGTGGGAGATGGGAACTTGAAAGATACATGGGTGATGACATTATAGCCTCCTTAGACATTAGACTCATCTGTTTGGTAGAAGGCAAATCGATCTTGGAAATCGAGTGTGGATTATATTAAATTTAATCAGGAGGCAAGTTCACCTGATTAAGCATAGTATCTTTACTGGAACATTCAACATAGTCTCTGGCACTTGGTATGCAGCTATTGACCTTACAAATCCTTACTTTTCTATACCAATTTTCAAGGACAATGTGAAGCTGTTTGTTTTTACTTAGCAGGGCCCAAAGCATACCTTAATAATTTTGCCTTACGTATACAGCATGCATCTTGCTCTCTTCCATAATGTATTCCTCAGGAAACCTGATTGTCTTCACATCGCACAGAATATCACACTGACTATTATGTCGAACCTGATGAGTGGGAAGTAGCAAATACTTGAGATGGCTTTGTAAAACACACGTGAGCCAGAGGCTGGGATTAAAAGCTTACCAACTTTTAAGGGCCTGCCACAGTGGGTGTGCGTGGCAATGATATGAGCATGTCAGTATATCCTTTCTAAGGCAAAAGAGGAGTTACTCTACATCTTACCGTCTAACACTGAAAAAGAGGCACAACACTCCTTAGGGACTTTTTGGTTTTAATAGCAACATATATGACATGTGAGTGTGCTATGCCAACTCACATATCAGGTAAATCATAAAGCTGTTAGTTCTGTGTGCTTATCAGATCATAAGAAATCTCTGCAGTAATCCCTGACTACAATGCAAGTGACCCTACTACTGGGCTTTTGTGGCCCAAGAGATTTTATGATATTAAAAATGTCTATGACATTGCCACTCCAAGTATGGTTCATGAACTCTTTTAGTCCACAGTGAGCTAGAAAATATGCAACAAAAGTTAAATTATTATATCTTAATTATAAAGCATATTGTTATATTGTTTAACTCATATGTATACGTATATCCATCTATCTATCCACCTATCTACCTACCTACCTGTCTATCATCTATCTATAAAATCTTTCTCAATCAATGAAGCAGTACAATGATTTATAGTTATAGTCTGATACAGACAGCCTTTGAGTAGCACTGGTTGATGACAAACAGTGATGTTTATGGAGTGTCTATGAAGCCTCAGTAGGAGAATTACTGTTCAGATATCTAAGATTCTAGAGTAAACTCACGTATTCCCCTGTAGATAATTACTTTCCTTTTGAGAAATCGCTCCTGGTTATCTACAGAACCACAGCAGAGATAAAATATTATAAGAACTCAAGTGACCCTTCAACTTGTGTTGCCCATCATCAACTGAGTGTTATCTTTCATTAGCTATCTTTTATCAAGTGAATGTAGTGTTTAAGAAACTGGGCCAAGGCAGGCTGGAGAACACAGATATGGTGCATGAGCAAGTGGCTCAGACCCCTTTTATCATCTACTTTTATTATATCACCTTCTCTCCCTCAATCCATTCTTTCAGCCTCATGTGGGGTTCCTTATGATTAGTTGCCTGAAGACTTAACACTTCACAGCTAGTTTACAGATGCATCTGTATAAAAGAATATTGAATACACCATGCACTGCCAAAAGAATGAACAAATGAGCTGCCCATTTAGTCTTATGTATCTACTTGAGCTAAGAAGCACTCTCTTTATGAGTATCATTTTATGTCTTATAGCCCAGTCTAATCTTTGAAGAGTTGACTTAGGGAATGGTTTCAGTTTGGGGCTAACAGACAGTCTGGGGGCCATGTCTTCCGGGGTCCCTCTAGTCGCAGTCGACCACAAATCTGGTCTTTTTACTAGAATTTGAGTTCTGCACTCCACTTTTCTCCTGTTCCATCAGGGACTCTCTGTGTGTTCCCTATCAGGGTGGTCATTGGTGGTAGCCAGACACCATCTAGTTCTTTGAGAAAAAACACTTTGATAGGCACCATTCTAGGTGCTGGAACTGCTGTGATAAACAGCAAAAGCAAGATCCTGCATTTACAGAGTTTAATTGTTGGGGGAGGAGGTCAACAATAAAAAAGGAAAAAAGAATGAAGACACAAGAAAAGATTAGATGATTAGTATTATACGAAGTATTAAAATAAAGCAATTTGATGGAGTAATTGGGTACTACTTAAATGAACTGGTTTGAGAAGATCCAAAATCTAAACGACCAGAAGTCAGCTAGGTAACGTTCTTGGGAAGGAACATTCCACATAGAGGAAACAGCTAGTGCAAACCCCTAAGGTGGGAACAAAACTGACATATTTTTAGATCCTGGAAGAAGACTAGTGTTGCTATAGAGTAGTGAGTGAGAGGGAAAACTTTATAAATAGAAAAATGGAAAAGGCTAGAATTGGATTATATGAGATTTCAAGTATGATGGGAAGCCATTGACAAATGTCCTTCCAATTCCATGATTCAATACTGCTTTTTAAATACCCCTTACCTTTTTACCTTCATTCTTTGAACATATGACTGTTAAGATATACTTACATGATAAAAAAAAATGATTAAGCTACATTATATCTGTGAAGTGATTTATAATATAAAAATGCCTTTGAATCTATTATCTTGTTTGAAGATCTGCAAATGAAATAATAGATTTGAAGGCATTTTATATTCTTGTGTTAAAATTTGTATACATCTGTATAACCTTGTGTAAAAGTTGAGTCAGCTGTTTTACGTATGCTAAAACTCTTATTTTATATATGATAAAACTCTAGCTCAGGGGCTTAAAATGGTTTGTTATAAACCATAAAAAAAAATCATAGAGTCAGGCAATGTCAGAGATGGCAGCTGAACCTAGGTTTTCAAGCAATAAGTACTCAGCTCTTTATATCACCCACGTCTTTTATCTATGTAAGATATGAATCAAATATACTTACAAAAATACAAATATGTTTTTAAGGGAAAAGTTGATGCTTCTTTCAACTTTTTCCTATTTTTTTATGGATTGGCTCTCAACATTGTTTTCTTCACTTTTGCAGACATTTTCCTTTATTATTGATTTTGTTATAAAACAGATCTATTATTTTTTTTCTTTTTTTCCTGCTAGAGTCATTTTACATAACAGTACTGTCTGAGCTTTATGTTTTATACCTTTTTTCAAGCTTCACAAATAATTACATTTCTCCTATCATAAAAATGTTCTATTTTGTTTGTTTATTTGAGAATTATATTTTTTGTTAATTTATTCTAATAGAAATTTTATATTAACTTAAAGTATTACTTTCCTTTATAATGTTTCTTTCAAAAATGCAATAAAATTTATAATTTCCACCAGATTGGCAGTCATTTTTTAATCCTTGTGTAAACTTCACACAAGTTAATTGGTTGATTTAATTTATTAAATATTTATGATTGCTTACCAAGTGTCAGATACTTGCTAGGTACTGTGAAAATAATGAAAACAGAACATATCTGACTCTTCAGATCATGAATTTAACTACAATTAGAATTCTTCGAGAAGTTTCTATTTATGAACTCACTCTGAAGCAAAGCCATAGCTGTGGCACAATGACACAAGCATTATCCCAAGCTCTAGAAAAAGCAAAATTTAAAAATGAGAAACTGAACAGTTAATGCAAAATTTTGAGCCTCCTGCCATTGTATTTCCAGTCACAGTTTCAAGCTGACCTCAGATCGATAGTCCTAGTAGCTGGATTGAGCCAAGAGTTCAGGTAAAGAGAAAGGAAGAAAGCCAACTGAGGCCCCTTCTGTATATGCTTGAAGGGGACCTTGCCTTCTCTACGTTGCTACAGATTTAGTGATAAACACAGCTGTTTCGTTGTGATTAAAACATGACAAACTTTTGCATTTTCACTACGTTAGAAAATGATGTCCTTTCCTGAAACATTCTCTATCATATCAGACGGCAGAAATTCATATGCTTAAAGATGTCCAGTAAGTTTCTCTAAACAGTTGATAAGGACCAGAATGAGAAAAGAACTTTGTTTTGAAATTCAAACTCTAGTCTTCTGATATACCATTTTAACTGCCAAAAAAAAAAAAAAAAAATCCATTTTGCTTGCAAGTATCATCAGGATAATACTCTGAAAATGTGGAATGCTTTTATTTTGTAATCCCTTTTAAACTTCTTACACGATACATTGGAAGGAACATTGATTTGGCAGTGATGCTCTGCTGTCAAAGGTTTTGAATGCAATAGTTACAGCATCATCCATCAAGGCCGGCTAGCAGGATCATAGTGAAATTTATGAAGATTTGTTGGTAACATGAATGCATATTTGTACTTAGTGTGCAATGATTAGTTCATATGTAAACAATAAGTAATTTACATGCTGTATTTCAAAAGTTTTTTTTGTTTTTTAAATAAGTTTAAGGAGACAGAAAAAAAAGAGGGGAGGGTGAATGGTTAGAATCTAAACAAGATTAGTGAAATCCTGTATTTTTTCAAATATATTGAACAATTTATGACAAAATACATTACCTACCTGATCCTTAGTTTTCCCATCTTAAAATGGCAAGAATCTGCACATTGCAATATTGCTCTCCTCAAATGGGGTAATATGGGGAACTGTGCAATGCATGTGAAGATGCTTTACACATTAAAAACTTTTACTTAACAAGCATTATTTATTGATTGATTTGTTAATGCTTCAAGCTACAATAATGTTTAACTCAGAAACAATTTTACCTTTAACAATGGTGGGTAGATTGTGTGGTAGATTGAATTACTGGCTCACATTTTTCTCCTGAATTTTAGGCTTTTTTTTTTTTTTTTAATGTAAATTGTTTATGGTCAACGGTATGCAGGCAAAAGTGAAAGTATGCCAATTTCAACTCCGGTCTTAAGAAGCATAACACGTTTCCACTCTCCTTCTTCAACCACTGCCGTCATCATGAGAAGAACATGCTTTGACTATCCTGCTGGGTCAAGGAGAAAGAGAAAATAAAGAATAATTTCTAAGCTTTTGTTTTAGCAATGAGGTAGCTAGTGGTCACATTGACAAAAAATGAATAGGATTCAGGGGTTGAACACACTAAATTTGAGATGTCTATCAGGCACTCAAACCCTGGTGGCATAGTGTTAAGAGCTATGGCTGCTAACCAAGAGGTCAGCAGTTCAAATCCATCAGGCACTCCTTGGAAACCATATGGGGGAGTTCTAATCTGTTCTATAGAGTCTCTATAAATCTGAATCAACTGGGTGGCAGCAGGTTTGTTTTTGGTATTGTCACTAGTCACTCCTTGGAAATGCTATGGAGCAGTTTTACTATAGAGTTGCTATGAGTCAGACTCAACTGGACGGCAATGGGTTTGGTTTCATCAGGCATGTGAGTGTAGATGTCAAAAACCAAAAACCAAACCAAACCCATTGCCATCAAGTCGACTCCAACTCAGAGTGACCTTAAAAGGAAATTCTATATCTAGTTCTGAAGCTTATGGGAAATGATCAAGTTAAAAATATAAAAATGCCAATCATCATTTTACAGATGTATTAAAGGGATGAGACTGCATAAGATCACATAAAGTGTGAGTGTGAAGAAGAGAGAACAGGGAAGGTCCTTGTCAAACCTTGTAATTCTTTAACACTAAGTTAGAAAAAAAGCTAAGATAGTAATGTCTCTGAAAATAAGTAAAGAAAATGTTTCTAGAGGGAAGGAACCCACTGCCGTTGAGTCAATTCCAACTCCTAGTGACCTTATATAACACAGTAGAACTGCCCTCTAAGGTTTCCAAGGCTGTAATCTTTACAGAAGCAGACTGCCACATCTTTCTCCTGTGGGGTGGTTGGTGGGTTCAAACCACTGACCTTTTGGTTATCATCCAAGTTCTTAACCATTGCGCCACCAGACCTCTGAAGGGAAGAAAGAGGTGAGCAAATATGTAAAATACAATTAAGAAGTTGCTTGTTTGGTTGATTGGATAAGTAGATCACTGAAATTATTCATTTGTTTGGCAAGATGAAATTCCTTGGTGACCTTGACTAGAGCAGTTTCAGTGGACTGAAAGAGACAATTATCTTTAGGAATTTTACTGAAAAAGAGAGCAGAAAAAGGGGCTGAAGTGGTCAAGTTTTTTTTTTTTTTTTTAAAGAAAATGTATACTATCTGTACATATGTTGACAGAAAAATACATTAACGCAAACAGAGGTGATAATTTCAGAAGCAAAGTCTTTTGCTAGTAGAGAGGAGATCCAGGTAAAATGTGGATGGTTTTCTTTAGATGACAGCAAGAACGGCTGTTGTACTTTAATAAGAATGAAGGCAGAATATGTGGGTATAAGTTTAGGTACATTGGTGGATTTGGTGTCGGAGTGGAGAGCTTGACATTTATTTTATCATAGTATCTAAATTCTCAGTAAAATAAGAAAACAGGCTGTAAGCTGAGAGTAGGGCTAAATTTGATACTTTGGAGAGAGTGAAATTATAATAAAGTCATCTTGAAGAGCTGTAGAGATAAGGTAGTAGGGGCCATCTGAAATTTATGGACACAGATTTAAAGTAAGACCAGTCAGCAAGGTTGTTATTTTCCTCCTGTCACATTCAGCTTCACAGCTAAAAGCATTCATAAACTGAGAACTGGGTTTAACCGTGATTAGAGATTTTCTAGGTACCATTCTGATTGACCACAAAATCTTAGTGACTTAATGGAATAAAAAAATACCATTTAATGAAGTATTTTCTGGATCCAGGAAACTCTCCAGATCTATTTTCCTTGTGTTGGTTCAGCATTCTGGATTCTTGATCTTTTGGAACTTCCATAAAAAACACAAGTTTCTGTGATTGGCTCAGTAAAGAAAGAGAGAACAGAGAATCACACACTGGCTTTTTAACACGTACGAAAAAGTAGCAATATGACACTTCCATTTAAGTTTCACTGGTCAAAGCAGGTCAATTCAAAAGGGTGTAATATTCTCTCCCCCCCCCAAAAAAACCCTAAACCCATTACCGTCAAGTCAATTCTGACTCATAGTGACCTCATAAGATGGAGTAACCAAAACCAAAACCAAACCCAGTGCCATCGAGTCAATTCTGACTCATAGCGACCCTATAGGACAGAGTAGAACTGCCCATTAGAGTTTCCAAGGAGCGCCTGGAGGATTTGAACTGCTGACCCTTTGGTTAGCAGCTGTAGCACTTAACCTCTACGCCACCAGAGTTTCCCAAGATGGAGTAGAACTGCTCATATAGTTTCCAAAGAGTAGATGGTGGATTCAAACTGCCGACCTTTTGGTTAGCAGCTATAGCTCTTAACCACCATGCCACCAGGGCTCCAATATTCTCTTAGGCCAGGAAAGAAGGAAGGCCTAAAATATTGGTGTTAAAGTGTTAAAAAGCAAAGATGTCACTTTAACGACTTAGGTGCATCTGACCCAAGCCATGGTGTTTTCAATCTTCTCATAAGCATGTGAAAGCTGGACAATGAATAAGGAGGACCAAAGAAGAATTGATGCCTTTGAATTATAGTGTTGGTGAAACATATTGAAGATACCATGGTCTGCCAAAAGAGTGAACAAATCCGTCTTGGAAAAAGTACAGCCAGAAAGCTCCTTAGAACCAAGGATAGCGAGAGTTTGTCTCATCTACTTTGGACATGTTGTTAGGAGGGACCAGTCCCTGGAGAAGTGCATCATGCTTGGTAAAGTAGTAGTTGTTCTTGTTACGTACTGTTGAGTTGGTTCCGACTCATAGTGAACCTATGTTGTTGTTGTTAGGTGCCGTGGAGTCGGTTCTGACCCATAGTGACCCTATGCACACTGCCCGGTCCTGTGCTATCCTTACAACTGTTGTTATGCTTGAGCCCATTGTTGCAGCCACCGTGTCAATCCACCTCATTGAGGGTCTTCCTCTTTTCCGCTGACCCTGTGCTTTGCTAAGCACGATGTCCTTCTCCAGGGACTGATCCCTCCTGACAACATGTCCAAAGCATGTAAGACTCAGTCTCTCCATCCTTGCTTCTAAGGAGCATTCTAGTTGTACTTCTTCCAAAACAGATTTGTTCATTCTTTTGGCAGTCCATGGTATATTCAGTATTCTTTGCCAATACCACAATTCAAAGGCATCAATTCTTCTTTGTTCTTCCTTATTCATACAAAACTTATTCAGAATAAGACTGCCCATAGATTTCCAAGCAGCGAGTGGCAGGGCTCCAGGTAAAGTAGAGGGCCAGCAAAAAAGAGGAAGATCCTCAAAAAGATGGATTGACACAGTGGCTGCAACAATGGGCTCAAGCATAACAATGATCATTAGGATGGCGCAGGACTGTGCAGTATTTCCTTCCGTTGTACCTAGGGTTGTCATGAGTTGGAAACAACTTGATAGCATTTAACAACACCAGCAACAAAACATTGGTGAGATTCACTAGAATGCAGTATGCCAGATGAGTATGATGGAGGGGAAATGAAACATTTGGGTGGATGGCATATTCAAGTGGTGTAAACAGTTAAAGCACTTAACTGCTAACCGAAATCTAGAAGTTCAAGTCCACCCTGAGGTGCCTTGGAGGAAAGTCCTAGCAATAAACTTACAAAAAATCAGCTATTAAAAACCTGTGGAGGGGTCTGGGGACTATGGTTTCAGGGGACATCTAAGTCAATTGGCATAATAAAATCTATTAACAAAACATTCTGCATCCCACTTTGAAGAGTGGCATCTGGGGTTTTAAACGTTGGCAAGCAGCCATCTAAGATGCATCAATTGGTCTCAACCCACCTGGATCAAAGGAGAATGAAGAACATCAAGGACACAAGTTGATCATGAGCCCAAGAGACAGAAAGGGCCACAGGAACCAGCGACTACAACATCCTGAGACCAGAAGAACTAGATGGTGCCTAGCTACAACCGATGACTGCCCTAACAGGGAACACAACAGAGAACCCCTGAGGGAGCAGGAGAGCAGTGAGATGCAGACCCCATTTTCTCATAAGACCAGACTTCATGGTCTGACTGAGACTGGAAGGACCCCGGTGGTCATGATCCCCAGACCGTCTGTTGCCCCAGGACAGGGACTATTCCTGAAGCCAACTCTTCAGACAGGGATTGGACTGGACAATGGGTTGGAGAGGTATGCTGGTGAGGAGTGAGCTTCTTGGGTCAGGTGGACACTTGAGACTATGTTGGCATCTCCTGCCTGGAGGGGAGATGAGAGGGTGGAGGGGGTTAGAAGCTGGCAAAAAGGACACGAAAAGAGAGAGTGGAGGGAGAGAGCAGGCTCTCTCATTAGGGGGAGAGTAATTGGGAATGTGTAGCAAGGTGTATATGGGTTTTTGTGTGAGAGACTGACTTGATTTGCAAACTTTCACTTAAAGCACAATAAAAATTATTTAAAAATTAAAAAAAAAAAAACCTGTGGAGCACAGTTATACTGTGACACACATAGCATTGCCATGAGTTGTAGTCAACTTAATGGCAACTGATTACTGGTTATTCTAACAATGGTACCTGGAATCTGAGTTGGATAACAAGAGAAATAAGGTAGAAAAAAGTAATGAAACCAAGAGGGTCCAGTGTAATGGAGGCCCGAAGCTTAAACCTAAAGTTAGTTGAAATGAGATTGTCTATGTGAGCTTGGAAAGTAGAAATCAAAAGTGAGCCACAAGAAACAGATGTTGCTACTTGTTTTAAATGGCACTCGTTTTTCATGGCACATAATTACCAGTAAGAATGGATAACTAAAGTAGTGCAGAAGACAATGCCACTGAACTGAGAAGCTGAAGCATTTCAAAGATTATCTATATGAATATCACATTTTCCCAGGATCATGATAAGAAAACCATGAACCAGGTGCTAAAATCTTCAAGGAGCGAGAGATAAAGTAGGAATGTGTATAGACATTGCGCAAGAAAGAGAGGTTGAGGGTAGTATAAAGGAGGAGATAAACTGAGGTTTGGAGGGAGGAGGAAGAGTGTTTTGGGTGGGCGCCCCTTTCTTTCTTCCAGATCCAAATCCAGGCATTGTGGAAGAAAAACAGCCGAAACAAAAACACAACCAAAATAAACCCAGGTGGTATTGGGGAGTGACTTAAAAAAATTTATAGGGTTTGAAAGGATAAGAATAAAATGCAAACACTGAGAAAGAAGTATTGAAGATATATTTTCTTTTGGCAGAGGGTAGGGTGGCTGTGGATGGGGAGTCAGGAAATGTTAGGACATTGGATACGATTAGGAGGTATATAGAGCCATATGGGTGATTGTGAAAGTTTGAGGATTTTAGTTGTTTCTGAAATAAACAAGGCTGTATTGTTTTTATACAATGATTAGATTAGTACTGATGGTTTCTCAGTGGAAACTGAGTAATTAATTCTAATTATATCTTTCTTTTTAGGACTAATCTGTTAAACAGTTTGTAAGCAGACATGTAGGCCAAAAGAGGGGGAGTCTTCCCAAGAGCTCTGCAAATCTCTGTGAATTGTGCTTCGTAGTGTCCTCATTAGTGCAAATTATAACAGGGAAAGACAGAGCTCTGTGTATCTCTTTTAAGTATTGGCATGTGTCAGGCAAGAGAATGAGCAGTATAGCTAAGAACACTTGCTCCTCTGAATGGTTTTCCAGGTTGAAAACCTGCAAATAGTGACTGTGTCGCCTTCAACTTTCTACTGTTAATATATAGCGTATGGTTTGTGTTAATTTCCTAGGGCTGCTGTAAAAAGTACTATGAAGTGGGTGGCTTTCAACAACAGAAATTTATGGTCTCACATTTCTGGAAGCGAGAAATCCAAGTCAACATGTTGACTGGGCCATGCTCCCTCCAGCGTCTACAGAGAAATACGCTTTCTTGTTTCTCCCAGCTTCTGGCATCCCCAAGTGTTCCTTAGCTTCTGGATGTATCTTTACAGGGCTGTCCTTCCTTTGTGTTTCTGTGTCTTTTCTCTTTTATAGGGAAACTGCTCAGGTTGGAATATGACGCACTCTATTCCAGTATGACCCCATGTTAACTAAACTGATGTTGTTGTTGTTAGGTGCCATCGAGTCACTTCCAACTCATAGCAAACCTATGCACAACAGAATGAAACACTGCTTGATCCTGTGCCATCCTCATAATCATTGATATGCTTAAGCTCATTGTAATTAAACTGATAATATCTTCAAAGACCCCATTTATAAATAAGGGCACATTCATAGGTATCAGGGGTTAGGACTTCAAACATATCATTTGAGGAGACAAAATTTTACCCATAACATAATAATGAGCACAACCCCTGGAGCTAGAATGCATAAGTCTGTGCCAGGCCCTTACTAATTGTGCTCTCAGGCAAGTTACTAAACCTCTCTGGGATTCCATTTCCACATCTGCGAAACCCTATGACATAAAGTTGCTATGAGAATTATATGGTCTGTAAGTATACAAGCCAGGATAAAGTAGTTTGAGTAGAATATCAGTAGAAATAAATGTTATTAATTTGAACCACTGCTCCCTTAAATCTGTTTGGTAGAATTATTTTCCCTCACAGGTGTAAAATGTCAAATCTATTCCATAGCTCTTTCTATTGTTGACTATATTAGCAAATTTCTCAGGCTTTAGATATTTAAAAAATACATTAATTAATTACTCAATTAATAATGTTCTATCAAAGGCTAGCATCTCTTACCCAGATTGAAAATTGTTTTCTACTCACCTCCAGCATGATTTAGACTTGAGAATGTGTGGTAGAGGAAGACATTGTTAGTCTTTTTCACTCTTTCTCAGGTGCATAGTAGCAAGTATTAGGATTTCTTAGTTCTACAGAAATTTAAGTTCCATCCTTAGTACTATAGATGGAGAACAAAGTGATGTATAAAGTTCCAATCCAGTTCCTGATTTTTAATAGATTTTAGGCTCTTGAATGTATGTACTGTTGAAGTTTCATCTTTCTATCTCAGTTGAATTGCTCCATGTAATTCTGAATAGCTGTCGTTCTTGGTCACCACTCATCCGTCAGTTCATTGTATGTGGTGGTTGGCTTCTTGCTGTGATGCTGGAGGCTATACCACCAGTATTTCAAATACCATCAGGGTCACCCATGCTGGACAAATTTCAGCAGAGCTTCCAAAATTAGACTAGCAAGAGGGAAGGACAGTCTACTTCTGAAAAATTTGGCCAGTGAAAACCTTATGAATAGCAGTGGTACATTTTCTGATATACCACCAAAAGATGAGCCCCTCAGGTTGGAAGACAATCAAAACATGATTTTGGGAGAGCTGCTTCCTCAAAGTACAGTCAAATTTAATGACATGTATGGAGTCAAGCTTTCGGGATCTTCATTTGCTGATGTGTGACTCAAAATGAAAAGAAATAACTGCAAACGTTCATTAATAACTAGAACATAGAATGTATGAAGTATGAATCTAGGAAAGTTGGAAGTTATCAAAAATGAAATGGAACAAGTATAGATCAATATCCTATGGATTAAACCAAACCAAACCAAAACAAACAAACAAAAACCCATAGCTGTCAAGTCAATTCTGACTCATAGTGACCTTATAGGACAGGGTAGAACTGCCCCACAGAGTTTCCAAGTAGCAGCTGGTGGATTTGAACTGCCCACCTTTTGGTTAGCAGCCAAACTTTTAACCAGTGTGCAACCAGGACTCCTCCTAGGCATTGCTGTTGTCCTTAGGCACCATCAAGTCAGAACCTACTCATAACCACCCCATGCACAACAGAACAAAACATCTCCAGGTCCTGCATCATTATCACAATCATTGTTATGCTTGAGTCATTGTTGCAGGCACTGTGTCAATCCATCCCCTTAAGGGCTTTCCTCTTTTTCCCTGATGCTTCAGTCTACCAAGCATAATCTCTTTCTCCAGGAACTGGTCTCTTCTGAGAACATGTCCAAAGTATGTTAGAATAGCTCTGGCCATCCTTGCTTCTAATGAGCATTCTGGCTGTACTTCTTTCAAGGCAGATTTGTTCCTTCTTCTGGCAGTCCATGCTATATTCAATATTCTTCACCAACACCATAAATTCAAAGGCATCAATTCTTCTTCAGTCTTCCTTATTCATTGCAGAGCTTTCACATGCATATGAGATGATTGAAAACATCAAGGCTTGGGTCAGGAGCACCTCAGTCCTTATAGTGATATTTTTGCTTTTTTGCTTTTTTTTTTTTTAACACTTTAAAGAGACCTTTTGCAGATTTGCCCAACGCAATGTGTCCTTTGATTTCTTGACTGCTTCTTCTGTGGACACTAATTCTGGATCCAAGTAAAAGAAAACCCTTTAAAACTTCAACATTTTCTCCTTTTATTATGATGTTTCTTATTGGTCTAGTTGTCAGGATTTTTGTTTTTTTTAAGTTGTGGTGTAATCCTTACCGAAGGCTGTGGTCTTTGATCTTTCATCAGTAAGCCCTCTTCAAGCAAGCAAGGTAGTGTCATCTGCATATTGCAGTTGTTAATAAGTCTTCCTCCAATCCTCATGCTCTGTTCTTCTTCCTATAGCCCAGCTTCTGGGATTTTTTGCTCAGCATACAGATTGAATAAGTATGGTGAAAGGATACAATCCTGACACACAGTGTGATGGTTTAGATTGTGTGTCAACTTGGCTGGGCCATGATTCTCAGTGTTTTGGCAGTTGTATAATGTTGTGATCACTTTCCTGTTGAAATTTGATATGTGATCATCCCATGATGGAACCTGCTGAGTGGTACTGGCAGGGATGGGGTCTGGGGAAGCTCACCACCCTCCCAGACTTCATCTTTCTGCCTTCTGCCACTTACTTCCTTTCTGTTTGCCTTGCAAATGTTGTCTTGTTCTGGATCCAGCAGCTGTCTGTTGTCTGACCTCTGGTTCTTGGGACTTGAGCTAGAAGCTTACCTGTCCATCTTGGGATTCACCGATCTTTACAGCCTGCAAGCAAGAATCCTGCTCCCTGACCTGCCTATTTTGGGTTCTCCAGCCCCTGCAGCTAAGTGACTCAGGAAAAACCTCGTGGTCTTACCTGCCGACCTTGACCATCACAACCTGTGAGTGGGATCCTGGTTCTCCAATGTGCTCATCTTGGGTTCACCAGCTTCTGCGGCTCCATGAATTGGGAAAGACTCTATTCTGATCCAAGGACTTGGGACATTCCAACCTCTACAATCACATGAGCAGTTTCCTTAATATAAATCTCTCTCTATACATATTTATATGCATTACTGGTTTTGCTTCTCTAGAGAACCCAGCCTAAGACACACACCTTTCCTGACTTTAAACCACACAGTATCACCTTGTTCTGTTCAAAATACTGCCCCTTAATCTATGCACATGTTCCTTACGAACACAATGAAGTGTTCTGGAGTTCCCATTTTTTGCAATAGTATCCATAATTTGTTGGGATTCACACAGCCAAATGCCCTTGCATAGTCAGCAAAGCAGTATTCTCTGCTTTCAGCCATGATCCTTCTGACATCAGCAATGGTCTCCCTTGTTCCACATTCTCTTCTGAATCCAGCTGGAATTTCTGGCAGTTCCCCGTCAATGTTCTGCTGCAAGAACTTCTGAATGATCTTCAGAAAAATTTTACTTGTGTGTGATATTAAAGATATTGTTCAGTAGTGTCCGCATTCTGTTGGGTTACCTTTCTTTAGAATGAGTACAAATATGGATTTCTTCCCATTGGTTGGCCAGGTAACTGTCTTTCTAATTTCTTGGTATAGACAACTGGGCGTTTCCAGCACTGCATCCATTTGTTGAAACATCTCAATTGATATCCCATCAATTCCTGAAGCCTTGTTTTTCATCAATGCCTTCGGAGCAGGTTGGTCCTCTTCCTTCAGTACCATCAGTTCTTGATCATATGGTACCCCTTTAAATGGTTAAATGTTGACCATTTATTTTTGGTACAATGACTCTATGTATTCTTCCTATCTTCTTTTGATGCTTCCTGCATCATTTAGTATTTTCCTCCATAGAATCCTTCGATTTTTCAACTCAAGGCTTGAGTTTTTTCTTCAATTCTTTCAGCTTGAGAAATGCTGAGCATGTTCTTCCTTTTGGTTTTCTAACTCCAGGTTTTTGTACATGTCATTATAATACTTTACTTTGTCTTCTCCAGCCACCCTTTGGCATCTTCTGTTCAGTTCTTTTGCTTCATCATTTCTTCCTTTCACTTTAGCTACTCTACATTCAAAAGCAACTTTCAGAGTCTCTTCTGACATCCATTTTGGTCTTTTCTTTTTTTCCTGTCTTTTTAATGACCTTTTACTTTCTTCATGTATGATGTCTTTGATGTCATTCCACAACTCACCTGGTCTTCTTCACTCATTAGTGTTCAATGAATCAAATTTATTTTTGAGATGGTGTCTAAATTCAGGTGGGATATACTCAAGGTCCTACTTTGGTTCTCATTGACTTATTCTAATTTTCTTCAGTTTCAACTCAAACGTGCATATGAGCAATTGATGATCTGTTCCACAGTTGGCCCCTGGCCTTGTTCTGGTTGATGGTACTGAGATTTCCATTGTCTCTGTTCACAGATGTAGTCGATTTGACTCCTGTGCATTCCATCTGATGAAGTCCATATGTATAGTTGCCATTTATGTTGTTGAAAAATGGTATTTCCAATGAAGAAGTCATTGGTCTTGCTGAATTCTGCTGTGCAATCTCCAACATTGTTTCTGTCACCAAGGCCATATTTTCCAACTAACAATCCTTCTTTCTTTCCAACTTTGGCATTCCAATTGACAGTAATTATTAATGCATCTTGATTGCATGTTTGATCAATTTCAGACTGCAGAAATTGATAAAAACTTCATTTCTTCATCTTTGGCATTAGTGGTTGGTGTGTGAATTTGAATAACAGTCATATTAACTGATTTTCTTTGTAGGTATAGGGATTATCCTATCACTGACCACATTGTACTTCAGTATACATTTTGAAATTTTTTTTTTGACAATAAAGGTGATGCGGTTCCTCTTCAACTTTTCATTCCCAGCATAGTAGACCATACGATTGTCTGATTCAGAATGGTAGATACCAGGTCATTTCAGCTCACTAATTGCTAGGATATCTATCCTCAGGTGTTGCATTTCATATTTGACATCTTCCAATTTTCCTAGATGCCTACATTGTACATTTCACAGTCTGATTGCTATGGATGTTTGCAGCTGTTTTTTTTTTTTTTTTTTCTTATTTTGAGTCATGCCATATTACCAAACGAAGGTCCTGAAAGATTTACTCCATCCATGTCATTAAGGTTGACTCTATTTTGAAGAGGCAGCTCTTCTCTAGTCATATTTCGAGTGCCTTCCAACCTGAGAGGCTCATCTTCCAGCACTACACCAGACAATGTTCTGCTGCTATTCATAACGTTTTCACTGGCCAGTTTTCTTAGAAGTAGGGCACCAGTTCTTTCTTCCTAGTCTGTCTTAGTTTGCAAGCTCAGTTGAAACCTGTCAACCATAGATGACACTGCTGGTATTTGAATACTGGTGGCATAGCTTCCAGCATCACAGCACCATGAAAGACCCCAAAGTATGACAAACTGACAGACATGTAGGGGTTCTAGGCATTAAAAAAAAAAAAAAAAAAAATTTTTTTTTTTTTTTTTTTTTTTTTAGTAAGTTGAAATTGATGGACTGGTATGGGCCACTTTTAATTGGATAATCACATGGTCTACTATACCAGGAATGGCAGATTGAGGAGGAATGTATCACATTCATCACCAAAAAGAATATTTCAAAACCTATCATGAAGCTGTCAGTGATAGGGTAATATTCACATGCTTAAGGAAATCTGTTTAAGCATTTAATAAGATTATTATTCAAATTTATGGAATAATTACCACAGCCAAAAGTGAAGAAATTGATTTTTACCAACTTCTACAGTCTTAAACAGATCAAACTTGCAATCAAGATGCGTTGATAATTACTGATGATTGGAATATTAAAGTTGGAAACAAAGAAAAAGGATCAGTAGTTGGAAAATATGGCCTTGGTGATAGAGATGTAGGTGCATATTGAATGATAGAATTTGGCAAGACTGATGATTTCTTCATTGCAAATACCTTTTTTTCAACAACATAAGTGGCAACTGTACATGTCGACTCTGTCAGATGGAATGCACAGGAATCAAATCGACTACATCTATGGAAAGAGACAATGGAAAATCTTACTATTATCAGTCAGAACAAGGCCAGGGGCCAACTGCAGAATAGGCCATCAATTGCTTACATCCAAGTTCAAGTTGAAGCTGAAGAAATTAGAGCAAGTACATGAGAGCCAAAGTACGACCTTGAGTGTATCCCATCCAATTTAGAAACCATCTCAAGAATAGATTTGACATATTGAACACTAATGACCTAAGACCAGATAAGTTGTGGAATGACATCAAGGACATGACATAGAAGAAAGTAAGAGGTCATTTACAAGACGGTAAAAAAAGACCAAAATGGGTGTCAGAAGATGCTCTGAAAGTGGCTGTTGAACATAGAGTAGCTAAAGTGAAAGGAAGAAATGATGAAGTAAAAAAACTGAACAGAAAATTTTAAAGGGCAGCTCGAGAAGACAAAGTATTATAATATCATGTGCAAAGACCTGGAGTTAGAATACCAAAAGGGAAAAAAGCTTGGCATTTCTGAAGCAGAAAAGACTGAAGAAAAAATTCAAGCCTCGAGTTGGAATATTGAAGGTTCTACAGGGGAAATATTGAACTATGCAGGAAGCATCAAAAGAAAATGGAAGGAATACACAGTCACTGTACCAAAAAGAATGGGATGACGTTCAGTCACTGCGAGAGGTAGCATATGATCAAGAACCTACGGTAATGAAGGACGAAATCCAAGCTGCCCTGAAGACAGTGGCAAAAATCAAGGCTCCAAGAATTGGCTGAATACCAACTGAGATGCTTAAACAAATGGATGCAGTGCTGGAGGTGCTGAGTTCTCTATGCCAAAAAAATTAGGAAGGCAGTGACCTGGCCAACAGACTGGAAGAGATCCATATTTGTGCCCCTTCCAAAGAAAAGTGATCCAACAAAATGTGGAAATTATCAAACAATATCAATAATATCACATGAAAGTTAAATTCTGCTGAAGATCATTCAAAAATTGTTGCTGCAATACATCAACAGGGAACTGTCAGAAGTTCAAGCAATATTCAGAAGAAGATGTGTAACAAGGGATATCATTGCTATTGCCAGATGGCTCTTGGCTGAAAGCAGAGGATACCAGAAAGATGATTACCTGTGTTTTATCGACTATGAAATGCATTCAACTGTGTGGATAATAATAAATTATGGATAATATTATGATGAATGGGAAATCTAGAACATTTAATTGTGTGCATGAGGAATCTGTACATAGACCAAGAGAAAGTGATTTGAACATTGCAAGGGGTTACTGCTTGACTTAAAGTCAGGAAAGGCTTGTGTTAGGGTTGTATCATTTCACCATACTTGTTTAATCTGTACGTTGGGCAAATAATCTAAGAAGCTGGACTATATGAAGAAGAACATAGCATCAGGATTGGAGGAAGACTCAATAACAACCTTTGTTATGCAGATGACACAACCTTGCTTGCTGAAAGGAAAGAGGACTTGAAGCCCTTCCTGTTAAAGATCAAAAACTACAGCCTTCAATATGGATTGCACTTCAATGTAAAACAAAAACCCTTATAACTGGACCAGTAAGCAACCTCATCATAAGTGGAGAAAACATTAAAGTTGTCGAGTATTTCATCTTACTTGGATCCATAATCAACACCCACGGGAAGCAAAAGTCAAGAAATCAAACGACATATTGTATTGGGCAAGTCTGTTGCAAAAGATCTCTTTAAATTGTTAAAAACCAAAGGTGTCACTTTGAGGACTAAGGTGCACCTGACCCAAGCCATGGTCTTTTCAATTGCCTCATATGCATTTGAAAGCTGAACAATGAATAAGGAAAACCTAAGAAGAATTGATGTCTTTGAATTATGATATTAGTGAAGAATATTGAATACACCACGGACTGCCAGAAGAAAAACGAATCTGTCTCGGAACAAGTACAGCCAGATAGCTCTTTGGGAGCAACAATGGCTGTAGTTTGTCTCACATGCTTTGAACTTGTTATTAGGAGGGACCAATCCCTGGAGAAGGACATCATGCTTGGTGAAGGAAGAAGGTCGGTGAAAATGAAGAAAACCCTCAGCAAGATGGATTGATACAATGGCTTCTACAATGGGCTAAAGCATAACAAGAATTATAAGGACAGCACAGGACTGAGCACTGTTTTTTTCTTCTGTACATTGTGTTGCTATGATTCAGAACTGACTCCATGGCACCTAGCAACAGCATAGTTCTGGGGAAAATATATGTTCTTAGTTAATTCAATTCACTAGTGCCTGTGGGGTTTCTTTGGTTTGTTAGTTTTGTTTTGTTTTTTATGTTTCCTCACAGTTTACTAGTTTCTGTCAGTGTACTACTTCTAGAAAGCTGGATTCTCATCAGCATGGCACTGTTCCTCTCAATGCCAACTGGCTTCTCTTCAGAACCTCACCCATCTTTTCCCATTTCTCTGGGACATGCAGCCTCTGGTTAAACGCAGAAACATGGCAGGCGTAATAGTGTTCTGGGCTAAATAAGTTTTATTGTTCGGTTTCTGGAAGCCACATGTACTGAGTCAGGTGACAGAAGCAGTATGAAACATAGCCTTAATATAATCAAATGGTATCTCACAAATGATGTTTGGGTGTGACACGACACAAAGCCAGAGTAAAGCTTTTCATTATCAAAATTCCCCTGCCTTATCATTACTGCCAATTTCTTTTGGCATTTAATTTTCTGACAGTGTAAGTGTTCAGTACTATTATGAGTATAAATCCTTTCTGGTATTTCTTTTGATTTTGCTGGCATTTTTTGAGAGTACCTATACTTATTTGTATATGTTATTTTTATAAATTAGCACAGAAGTTTATGTATATAATTTACAAATAACTATAAAATTTTTAACTGAATACGTGTGGTGCAGTTTGTCTAAATTTTTTTATTTTTGGATTCATGAATAAAAGTTACAACACTGTTCTAAGTTATAGCTTGATCTAGTTGCCTACTTTTGCCTCAGACAGAATTACTCAAGGTGTATTCTTCGATCTGGTACTAGTGGGCAAATTGTTTGTTATTGGTGCTGCAAGAATCACTAATGACGTTGTGGTAAGCATTTGCAGGCCTTTATAGAAACTTACATAGCTGTTAACATCCAAGTATGTGATTATATCCCCAGAAATTCATTTTTTACACAGAAATCATCTATTAAACACAGCAAAAAAATAGTCCTTCACCACACATGGTTTGAGAAATACTGTCTGAGAGGCAGTCAGCACTGCTTCTATTCTGTTTCATTTCCCTGTTTACCTAAGTCAGCCCCTATGTTCAGGCCTCCGAGATCATCAACCATTAGCCAGATTTTAATCTCCAAACTGTTCTCTACTTTGGCTAATCTGCATTCAGTCATCGAGACTTATCTATATCCTCAACCTCTTTTCCAAATATTTCCAATAATCACGTTCACATGAATCCATTTCTGCCCTATCACCTTCTCAGCTATGTTGCTTCTGTGATTTTCTCTGCGACCTTCATGAATATTCTTTGTCTATTGGTTTATTTCCATCAACATACAAACAAGACCTAGTTACTTCTATCTAAAATATCCAAATTGATATTAATATATATGTTTATGTCTATCTATCTATATACCACTAGGTTGGGTTTTTGCCTATATATCTATCATCTATCTACCTATCTGTCACATATCTACCTATCAGGGCTCAGGTAGTACCATGGTTGTTTGGCTGCTAACTAAAGGCTGGCAATTCTATCTATCTGTCTGTCTGTCTCTATCTGTCTACCTATATCTAGCTATCTATTCTGACACCATATTTCTCCCCAGATATTATCTCATTCCTCTTCTTTTATTTTGAAAAAGTAGTCTATCTTCACAGTCTATACTTCCTTATTTTCCATTACCTCCTCATCTCATCTCTGCTACTACAATGAACCTATAATTTCTATTTTGGTGAATGCTGTTTTCTGTTCTCATATTAGTTGATGCCTTAGCAGCATTTAGCATAAATACTACTTATTTTTTTCTTTAATAGCTTTCTTCTTCATGTTCTTTTTTCTCTGTTAAACACTATTTTTCTCCTGCCTTACTGGTCACTCTATCTCAGTGTCTTGTGCTAGGTCTGTCTTTATGACATTTGACTCTAGGTGGTTGAGTGACCCAGTGCTATTTCATCAAACCCACTTCTCTCATCTGAATATACCCTCTTCCTAGGTGATGTCATGCACTTCATTACTTCAAACAACATCCATATTCTCAAACTCTACTTCCATCTCTAACTCTAACCCTGAGGCCTGGAATCATATCTACAACAGCTTATTTTGCATCTCAACTTAGATAACTAGTATGCATATTCAATTAGAGACACCTGAGCAGAAATCATGACTTTCTCACCTAAACACTTTGCTTTCCTATGCTTCTCTGTCTCAACAAATGCCTTTAGCACTATGTTGCTTAAAACAAAAGCATGAGAAAATTTGTTGATTTTCATATTTTCTTTATCCTTTCATTTGGAAAATATTTTTAGCTCCATCTCCAAAATGTATCATAAGTTCTTTCACTTCTGCGCAACACCACCACTGAAACACTTGGCCAGGACATAATTATCTCTAGAGCAGAACACCCCAGTAAGACCAAACCAATAGCTACTGTCTGACACTACATAAGTATTCTTCCCACTCCATTCTCCAAGAATAAGAGTGAATACATGAAACTCCATTCATTTCAGAATCTAAAGCCCTTTAGTAACTTTTCTTTATACTTATAAACAGCATCCAAAATCCTTACATTAGCCTACAAGAATCTGGTTTCTGCTCTTCTCTCAGAGTTGCCTACATATTTGTGTTCCTAATTCACTACAATCTAGTCACACTGGCTCTCTTTCAGATAGTTCAGACCATTTGTATTTGCTGTTCCTTTTGTCTGTAAAGCTCTTCTCTCAGATTTTTAAATGATTAGCATCTTAGGAGTTAAGTCTTGTCTGAAATGCTTTCTGATCTGTCTTCCCCAGTCATTCAGTTTAAAGGTACTCTCCATATTGCTTGGGGGGAATAATGCTATTACTCAGTATTATAGTACAGGTAGTCCCCAATTTACTAAGTATTCGATGTATTCAAGTTACAATGAACTACACTTATGATTCTCCTTTTTTTCGCATCCTATCATTAGTAATATGTACTATACACAATGTTGCCATGTGTAAGTTCCTGATATTGTCATTTTCAGATGTTCACTTGCAGATGTTCAGTGTCGTGATTTACTCATAAAACACTGTTGTAGAGTAGGCTCTGGCCTGGTCTACAATGAAGTCTGTGTTGGTGTACAGAGTCATAAAAAAAGTGGATAGAAAATTGGGCAACGTTCAACACTAATGACATATGACAATTAAACTGCGCATACGCCCCACAGCTGTTTCAACTCCCACTTCATTGTTATGACAATGACTTGGACAAATAATTATAAATTTATGAAGATACTGATAATAAAAGACCATGTCTTAGTTACCTAGTGCTACTATAACAGAAATATCACAAGTGCATGGCTTTAATAAACAGAATTTTATTCTCTCACAGCCTAGAAGTCCAAATTCAGGGTGCTAGCTCCAGGGGAAGACTTTCTTTCTCTATCAGCTCTGGGGAAAGGTTTTTGTCATCAATATTCCCCTAGTCTATGAGCATCTCAGCACAGGGACACTGGGTCTGTTTTCTTGGTGGCATGAGGTACCCCTGTCTCTCTGATCAATTCTTTTATATCCCAAAGGAAATTGACTCAAGATACAACCTAATGCTGTAGATTGGGTCCTGCCTTATTAACATAACTGGTTCTAATCCTGCCTCATTAATATCATAGAGGTAGGATTTACAACACATAGGAAAGTCACATCAGAAAACAAAATGATGGGCAATCACACAGTACTGGAACCCATGGCCTAGCCACGCTGACATACATTTTTGGGGTGGACACAATTTAATCCACAACAGGACATAATAACGAAAAATAAAAGAAAGAGGTATTTGACTTACATAAGAACCAGCTTATAATGGAGTTGTTGGAACAGAACACAACTGTAAGTTGGGGACTACCTGTACTCTCTTCTGTTTTCGTCGTAACAGGTATCATTACCTGATACTATCTTGTTTGTTTGTTTCTGGTCAGTCCGCCCCTTCCTGAATAAAATGTATGTTCCTGAGTTTAGAGACCAAGCTTGTCTTGGTCACTATTTCATCTACTGTACCTACAACAGACCTTGAAATACGGTAGACAATCGATAAATACTTGTTGAAGGAATGAAAGTTAGGAGCAGCTGAGTTAGCAACTATTGTACAGAAGATATTTTATACCAGAGGTCAGGTGGGTCTATTCACCTAGAGCAACAGAGGAAGAAGGTAAGTCAGGAACAGGAGAAGGATATGGGATGTGTGGCTAATTGCCCCCATCAACAACTGCCTCCTTTGACATGAGACCAAAAGAACTGGACATTGTCCTGCTACCATTACTGAACATTTTGATCAAGGATGCTATAGAAGAATCCCAATTCAAAGGAGGAAATGTAGAATGGAATTTCATATTTTCTTGGACTCCTGAATTTCTGGAGTCTTGGAGGCTGGATGAACTCCAGAAACTATTGCTCTGAGATCATCTTTAAAGCTTAAACCACAAATACCCCTGAAGACTTCTTAAAACCAAACATTTAGTTTAGCTTAACTAGAGAAAGAAAGTCTCCCTTGAGCATTATGTTCTTTTAAGAACTATTTATATGGGATCGAGGTGACAACAGCAACTCAAAAGATTAGACAAGACCAAAAGATTAGACGAGGGGCAGTAAGTTTATCTTAATGGGGGAGGAACAACTCAGAAAAGGAAGGTGAGAATGGCTGCGCAACTCAGAGAACGTAATCAATGTCATTGAATTGTACAGATAGAAATGGTTGAATTGGTGGATTTTTTGCTGTGTAGATTCTCAACAACAACAACAAAAAGAAACTTATTTTAAAGTGTGCTGTTGTAAATAAAAGGAGCCCTGGTAGCACAGTGGTTAAGCACTCAGCTGCTAAATGAAAGGAAATGTTGGTGGTTTGAACTCACCAGTTGCTAAGTGGGAGAGAGATGTGGTGGTCTGATTCCGTAAAGCTTACGGCCTTGGAAACCCTATGGGGCAGTTCTACTCTGCCCTTTAGGGTTGCTATGAGTCGGAACCAACTCGATGGCAACAGGTCTGTTTTTTTTTTTTTTATTATCGCAAATAAATAAAACATACCTTAATTGACCTTGCAATCTTAAGGGAATTAAAAAAAAAAAAAATCATCTAATTTTACAGATTATTTGTTTTTCAACTGTAAGGACAATGAAGGGGACTAAGTTTACTGCCAGAGCAAAAAATAAAGTAACTTCATTAACATGCTCATTTAGGTTCCTCTAAAAATGCCAAAGTATATTTTATTACTTTTTCAATTAGAATTAATCTATTTTTCAAGTTCTAATTAAATGCCTGAATGATTAAAAAAAAAAAGTTCTTGTTTTAGTTTTTAAAGAATTAGTGGTTGTTTCACTGACTGCCACAGGAAATTTGCATTTGGAAAGCCATTCCTGGATTCAGTAACAAAGTGTTAGATTTTTGAGTGACAGTCCACTGAAAACTTTAGAAATGGAATGGTAGATATGCATGTCGCTTTAAATGGGTTGCCTTAAATTACGGTACAAATTTTACAAAAAAAAAAATGGTTTAAATTGGCATGCAGATTTTACATGTGGGTTTGGGGAAAACCTGGTGGCGTAATGCTTAAAAGCTACGGCTGCTAACCAAAAGGTCGGCAGTTCAAATCCACCAGCTTCTCCTTGGAAGCTCTATGGGGCAGTTCTACTCTGTCCTCTGGCGTCTAGGGCTACTATGAGTCGGAATCAACTTGATGATAATGGGTTTGTTTTTTTCAGGTTTGTAGGATAGAAATGAATACCAGCTGCATGCTTGCAAAGTTTTAGCTTTTTCTTTCAACTGTTGAAAGTATTGCTTTTTTTCATTTGGGGGAATGGGAAAGATAATTGCCATAGTTCACGTTATCATTATAGATGTCTTCTATGGTATCACATTTCACTCCCAGAGAGGTTACTTCTGTCTTTCTGCATTAATACATGCATATATGTTTAATGTAAATATGTCAAGATTTTTCTTCAAATATTTCATGTTTGTCCATATTTCCTACACAGTTGGTTTGACTTGAAAACTCAAGGGGTATTTCTCCAAATTGTCAAAAACTATAATTATTTCATGTAATGTTATTAATTTTTAAAGTATGTTTACTCAGCCTTTATACTTGATGTGATTTTTATAGCAATTAATTTAAGTAAAAGAAAGCAATTCCTTACTAATTTTATCTATTTTGTCAGAAAAAAAAACAGGACCAGCTTACTCATAGATTGAGTAGGAGCATAGGAAGAGAGTGGGAAAATTCTAATATACTGGAAATGAATTTCATATGGAAGGAAGGATTGATAAAGTGGATAAGAGAGAAACATAAACACACGAACCATAGTTAAATACCTAAAATTTATTTTGTTTTGGTTGTTGTTCCCATAATTAGTTGATGTAAAAAGAATGATCAAAGGATTGACAAATCTATTAGAACAAACTCTACAAAAAGAAATTACTATTTGAAGTAGTCAGGCCTATCCCTACAGAGAATTAGACTAGAGCACAAGTGAAGGCTAACATATAAGTTATAAATGATACTGATGAATTATTAAGTAGTGGATGACCTATCTTCCTACCTTAAAAAATATACCTCTATAAAGACACATTTAAATCCACCCAGAGGCACCTCTGAAGACAGGTTTGGCAATCTACTTCTGAAAGGCACAGCCTGGAAAACGTTTTGAAGCGGGCTTCTACTCTGCATACGTGATTGCCATGAGCTAGAGTCAACTTGACGGCAACAAGCACAACATAAAGAAAAAATCAAAAAATATGTGTAAAGTTATGACTAGAAGTCAGCAAAATATCAAATATAGATAAATTTTAATATTATTGTTCAGGTCATGATTTTCTTTGTTGGATCAGTGATGTTTGAATTAATAATAAAATGAAATGAATCATAAATTGATATATATAAATATATACTCACATTTCAGAAAATTACTGATTAATGTTATTATTTTATGATAATTTGTGCTTTATTGACAATATTGGCAAATTATGCAATGTTCTTGAGTCATTGTAATTCTAAGGTAAGCCTGTAATAAATTTGATGTGGAAACATTTTTCTTTGCCAAAGTGGGAATAACTGGGATTATCAATAAAACCCTTAGACAATACTTGATTCAGACATTAATGACAGATATCATATTCAAACATTGTCATGAAGTCTTGTATAATAAATTACTACTATCACAGAAGCTATTGCTTTAGTTTACTCACACAAACTCTATTATAGTTTTCACCCTCTGATAGCAATATATAAACTTATACTGTACTTAAATACTTCTAATTTTTTTCCAAGTCAGGATATTATAAAGAAAACAGAAAATACCACAATTTTTTTCAAATTTCTTTTCTATAAACATTTTACCTTGATTTATAATGGTCAAAAATAGCCTCTATAGAATTATTGTTTGTATATAATTCTTTTCAGCAAATGCTTTTTTTTTTCTTATTCTCACTTCTTGGATATTTTGGAATGCCATTTTAGTTGCATAGGCCACAAGTACTATTTCTTATTAATTTCATTTATTTAAATTACTTTTAAAATTAAATAGCTATAAAGCTCAGCTTAGTTTTTTAAACTTTTCTTGGCATAATTTATTCTACAAGGATTGATGCTACTCATGCTGAAACAGATTTCCCAAGTTCATTGACTTGCCTGTCCTCTTAATTAAACTGTTTTGCTCCCTATGACGGTGGTGAAACAACCCACACATCTTGGAATTCAGACACAGTTTCAAGAGATGTGAAGAGGACTCGACCTGGAGCCTGAATGGTGTTGGAGACTTGATATTTTGGTTATGGGCTGTGCTGCGCCAGCGGTGAGCTTTAGATCCTGAGTAACACAGGCAGCCATATGTTCTCTCTTAGATTTATTTGCTTTTATTCTTTAGCCTATTTTTGACATTTGAGACCTTCTAAAACCAGAGCCTAAGACAGAGACCATGTTGCCAGGTATAAGAGCAATAACGTAGATAAATCTTTTCACCTTCTCCATCCCTTCCCTAGGTTGCCTGCCTTGACCCTGTTATTATTTACTGGCTTGGGCATGGCATTTTCCAAGACCTATTTACAACTATAGCCTTTGTGATTTAATTTTAAGAATCTTTTTGACTTACCCATTATCTCTTTCTTTTCCCCTTGCCACCAACTTTGCTGCCGGAAATAGGTCTGATGCCGTGACCATATCCACTGCCAGTTTGTTTACTACATCAAAAGCTGCCCTATTCTATTCCTGTTCCTCTCATCTCTTTGCTAAGCTAATAGAGACTACAGCTAATATCAGCCACAATTTCTTTTAACAAAGACAATTTGTTGAATGTGGACTAGAGTCAAAATGATAACATGGGACCTAAAGTTTAACAAACTGTGACAGTATAACTTATTTTAAGTAAAAGAAGTGTTTAGTTGGATTAAAAAAAAAAAAGAAAGAAAGAGATGGGAGCATAATGGCCATTTTAAAATATGACCTATGGTTTATAGGAAGCTTCTTAGCATTTCACTGCCTTTTGAAGACTAAACTCATATTCAGTTCATTACCCAGAAACATCTCATGCCTCATTTCTCATTTTTCATCAAGAAGGAAAATCAAAACATGAACATTTAAATAGAGTTGGAATTATCTCCCTTTGTAAAATAAAAGACACTTTTTTTCTTTAAATGTAGTTCTAAGTTACTAAAGTCCAAAGAACAAAAGAATATAAGCTAAAGACTTTTGACAACAGAATTTTTATTGCTAAATGTATAAAATGAACTTAAGGCTTCAAAAAGAAAAGTTGTTATTGAGTAAAATGGTCTCTTGTGTGGTTGGGATGGAAGATTTCCATCTGTATCTGAAATTCATAGCATCTGGAAAGAGAAACTGAATACGAAAGGATTTTGCTGCTTGGCAGTATGGACATAGATGTATTAGATACCTGGAGAAAAAAAACTACCCCGGAGTAAAGTACATTAAATGAAACAATGGTGAGTTAGATAACTATTTTGAGCTGCAGAAGGAAGATGGAAAGTTGTAATGCATTTACAGGAAACCAGGTACTTCAACAAATGCTGGCAAGTGCTATATAGAACAAATTTAAGAATGCTCTGAGCTTCCATATTAGTCACCTTGAGGGATTCCTTCAAAATAGACTCGTTTACAGACTTGATGATATTTGCAAGAGAGAAATGAATGTAGGACATATATATAAGGACCCTGAAAATGCCAAGAAAAATGACAGCCTTTGTTAGTGAGCTCTTTGACCACTGCATGAATGTTGGAATTAAAAAAAAAATAACGAAAAACAAAAAACAAGAGGATAGAATCGTGAAGACTTGAGAAGGAAGGAGACTTGGTGGTCAGTTCATCTAACCTCCCAAATACTAAACAAAGTTTTAGAGAAATGTGGATATGTTTGCTCTGAGGAGCAGATAGTTAATCTACAAATGTTTGTCTGATTAAATTGTAAGACCAGCTTTAATATGTTCACAGATCATAATAAAATATTACCCTTTTTTGTTTTTTCACCTGTACACTTTTGTAACAATTTTGAAGCTAAAAATTGATATGATTTTTAGTGGCTGTTTTGTTTATTTGTATATTTGATGTTGTTATAAAGTGTTTAATTGCTTCAGCTGAGCCCATTTGCTTTTTACCTAGATTTTCTTCAGGAAAAGCTGAATTTAAATAATTAACTTTGACAGTTAAACACTGTACGTAATTTGGTACCAAAGAATTTTGTATATCAAATTCCCAATTCAGAACCTGCAAGAAGAAATATGCATCAACTGATAACTGTTTTACAATAAAGAGATATAAAACCCATTGCTGTCAGGTCGATTTTGACTCATAGCAATCCTATAGAACAGAGTGGAATGGCCCATAGAGTTTCTAAGGAGTAGCTGGTGGATTTGAACTGCAGACCTTTTGGTTAGCAACTGTAGTTCTTAACAATTCCTCTACCAGGGCTCCAAAAAGACATAAGCATCTGCTAAAGAAGCAACCATATTCTAATGAATATAGAATTGTAATTAATTCTAGATGCTTTACTCCTTACAAATATTAATTAATCTTATATTTAATCCAAAGGAAGTTGTGTAATGAATGTCAACATTTTCATATCTGCTTTAGAGTAAAAAAAAAAAAAAAGTGATATGAAGAGGTAATAAAATTGTGCCTCTAATGACAAAGTACCTTCTAATGCATTTATTTAATGACTTGAGTCAAACTTGTATATTAAAAGAATGTGTTGGTATTAATGTGTAGATCTATTTACACTTGAAACTCAAAATTGAAACTGTACATTTAATTCCTTTTCCTCATCCATTCATGGATGTAAAATTCTATTAGATTTATTTAAAGGACTATGAGCTTTAGAGCTTTTTATGATTTCACTGTGATACGTAAGATAATTTGGTTAATTTCACAATAGGAGCAAATGTCTAACCAGTTTTAAGGATTCTCTCCCTGTGTGTTTATGTTATGACTGTGGGAGTAAGTTATGGGACAAATCTGTACTGAACTGAATTCTGGTAAGCTTGAAGGGCAATTTGCAAGAAGTATTATATAGAGACAAAGAAGAGATTCTGCACAGATGTTCCTGATTAAGACCTACGGTTAGAAGTCAGACTAACCCTTCAAAGCTGTTCCCTCAAAGGACAATAGCCAAACTCCTTAACGTGACATTCAATATCCTTAAAACTCAGCCTTCCTCTCATGCCCTTACATAGTGATCAAGTGTCTTAAAATTCTCCCTATGTACTACCTTGATCACAACATGGAGGATTTCTCCTGCGGCTTCCTTTTTCTACAATACCCTATTTTATAACCCTTCCACTTTTCAGTCACTCAAATTCCAAACTTCCATCAAGGCAAAACTGTAAATGCAACAGAACAACATGTGTCCCATCACTCATCTTTGCTAACAATCTCACCCTCCAATACGTGTAACCATCATTGAAGTTATCAGATTTAGTTACATACTAAATTAGTTACATACTAATTATTATTACACTATAAAGGCATAATAATAAATACTCCATAAATGAAAATATTCATGAAATAATTACTGAATAACAGTTATCTACCACTCACAGTCGGAATTGACTGGACAGCACTGGGATGGTTACCGCTCACTGAACTTGATCCTAAAAATGGAAAGATGAAAAGAAGCAGCTCCACGAGAGTACCATAGGAGAGGTCATTGCTAATGTTTGCAAAGGGAACTGAAAGATGCCTTGGAGTTTGTCAAGGGAGCCATGCAGGGTGGAGCGGGGAGCAGAGATGTAAAATAGAAACTGCCCTATGTTGACTTTCATCATTAAGAAATGATAATAAATTACTGGCAACATTCTTAGAATGGAAAGTTAGGCATATATTTTTGAAAGATTTTCCTTAAAATTATTAGAACTTGTTTTTATCTTTGGGGCCTAAATGGCATCTCGAAGCCCCTGTAGTTTTGGGGGAAAAAAGGAGCAAATCTATAAGGACTTGTTCTTTACCTGTGCAATGGATTAAGAATCTATTACTATACCACAAAGAAGAGACACAATAAACCTTTTCCCTCATAAACTATCCATGTTGCCAAGAAGTTCTATTTCATACATAACTGGATTATTTTCCTCATTGTTTCATAATTATCCACATCTGTAATGTATATTCTGTCTTGGTTCTTCCTTAAAGTTACAGGCAAACTGGGCCCATTATTTTGGAATGATCCTTCATGCCATTAAAGGTAAACATCAAAGAAAATATTTGTCTTTCAAAATTCCTTCAGTCATTTTGAGATATAATATTACACGAAGTAGATCATTTTTTTCATGAATTAAATGTTTTCCAAATATAAGAGAACTGCTTTAAAAGCAGCATATATCTATTTTTCTATAGATTGAGGAATACCAAAAGCAATAAGAAACAGATTGATGAAAATAATTGAGAGTTATTATTTTTTAATCCTTTTTTGGGCACACAAATTGTAATATTAGCCAACATTTATAAAATACTTACTACGTACTAGGCATTTGTCTAATAATTCTGGGTATTTTAAATTAGAAAACCATTACAACAATTTTATAAAGTGAGTATGTTTGTTATCCTCATTTCATAGAAAAACTAACACACTAAGAGATAAAAGCTCTGTCTACTCTCACATGAAAAGTAGTTGTGGGGGTCTGAACCCTGGTAGTCTGGCTAAAAAGGCTGTGATCTTAGATGATGTCTCTTAATGCCTCTTCATTAAGAGATATACTACATCTTCATTAATAAAACTTTTTTTTTATTTCTTTAAGAATGTTCCCATAAATCTCAAATTAATGTTATATAGAATTGTTCCAGGCATATTGAGGAGCAGCAAAACAAAGTTTTTATTTAAAAAATTCATTGGATCCTGCCCCACAGTAATCCCCAGGAAGATTTTACTATTGGAAGCATAAGATTCATACTTTGACTTGATAGTTAGCTTTATAAAAATTGCATTTGCCATTATTATGGCAGAATAGTGGAGGTCACGTTGGAGAATTATAGCTATATGAGTATAAGCATTTGTGGGAAAAAATGAAACTAGAGGTAACTTCGTATTTCAATGGAAGATTGATTGCTATAATCAAAATAAGGGTGCAATAAGTAATTGTAGCATTGGTACTGGTCTCAGGTCTGCTTTAGAAATGTTATTTATTTATTTATTTTAATTAACTTTGATTAAGCTTCAAGTGAACATTTACAAATCCAGTCTGTCACATGTAAGTTTACATACATCTCACTCCCTTCTCCCACTTGCTCTCCCCCTATTGAGTCAGCCCTTTCAGTCTCTCCTTTCGTGACAATTTTGCCGGCTTCCCTCTCTCTCTATCTTCCCATCCCCCCTCCAGTCAAGAGTTGCCAACACAGTCTCAAGTGTCCACCTGATTTAATTAGCTCACTCTTCATCAGCATCTCTCTCCCACCCGCTGACCAGTCCCTTTCATTTCTGATGAGTTGTCTTTGGGGATGGTTCCTGTCCTGTGCCAACAGAAGGTCTGGGGAGCATTGCTGCCGGGATTCCGCTAGTCTCAGTCAGACCATTAAGTATAGTCTTTTTATGAGAATTTGGGGTCTGCATCCCATTGGTCTCCTGCTCCCTCAGGAGTTCTCTGTTGTGCTCCCTGTCAGGGCAGTCATCGATTGTGGCCAGGCACCAACTAGTTCTTCTGGTCTCAGGATGGTGTAGGTCTCTGGTTCATGTGGCCCTTTCTGTCTCTTGGGCTCCTAGTTGTCGTGTGACCTTGGTGTTCTTCATTTTCCTTTGCTCCAGGTGGGTTGAGACCAATTGATGAATCTTAGATGGCCGCTTGTTAGCATTTAAGACCCCAGACGCCACATTTCAAAGTGGGATGCAGAATGTTTTCATAATAGAATTATTTTGCCAATTGACTTAGAAGTCCCCTCAAACCATGTTCCCCAGACCCCTGCCCCTGCTCCGCTGACCTTTCAAGTATTCATTTTATTCCGGAAACTTCTTTGCTTTTGGTCCAGTCCAATTGACCTGACCTTCCATGTATTGAGTGTTGTCTTTCCCTTCACCTAAAGCAGTTCTTATCTACTGATTAATCAATAAAAGACCATCTCCCTCCCTCCCTCCCTGCCCCCTCGTAACCACAAAAGTATGTGTTCTTCTCAGTTTTTACTATTTCTCAAGATCTTATAATAGTGGTCTTATACAGTATTTGTCCTTTTGCCTCTGACTCATTTCGCTCAGCATAATGCCTTCCAGGTTCCTCCGTGTTATGAAATGTTTCAGGGATTCGTCACTGTTCTTTATCGATGCGTAGTATTCCATTGTGTGAATATACCACAATTTATTTACCCATTCATCCGTTGACGGACATCTTGGTTGCTTCCAGCTTTTTGCTAGTGGAAACAGAGCTGCAATAAACATGGGTGTGCATATATCTGTTTGTGTGAAGGCTCTTGTATCTCTAGGGTATATTCCTAGGAGTGGGATTTCTGGGTTGTACGGTAGTTCTATTTCTAACTGTTTAAGATAACGCCAGATAGATTTCCAAAGTGGTTGTACCATTTCACATTCCCACCAGCAGTGTATGAGAGTTCCAATCTCTCCGCAGCCTCTCCAACATTTATTATTTTGTGTTTTTTGGATTAATGCCAGTCTAGTTGGTGTGAGATGGAATCTCATCATAGTTTTAATTTGCATTTCTCTAACGGCTAATGATCAAGAGCATTTTCTCATGTATCTGTTAGCTGCCTGAATATCTTCTTTAGTGAAATGTGTGTTCATATCCTTTGCCCACTTCTTGATTGGGTTGTTTGTCTTTTTGTGGTTGAGTTTTGACAGAATCATGTAGATTTTAGAGATCAGGCGCTGGTCTGAGATGTCATAGCTGAAAATTCTTTCCCAATCTGTGGGTGGTCTTTTTCCTCTTTTGGTGAAGTATTCAGATGAGCATAGGTGTTTGATTTTTAGGAGCTCCCAGTTATCGAGTTTCTCTTCATCATTTTTAGTAATGTTTTGTATTCTGTTTATGCCTTGTATTAGGGCTCCTAAAGTTGTCCCTATTTTTTCTTCCATGATCTTTATCGTTTTAGTCTTTATGTTTAGGTCTTTGATCCACTTGGAGTTAGTTTTTGTGCATGGTGTGAGGTATGGGTCCTGTTTCATTTTTTTGCAAATGGATATCCAGTTATGCCAGCACCATTTGTTAAAAAGACTATCTTTCCCCAATTAACTGACACTGGGCCTTTGTCAAATATCAGCTGCTCATACTTGGATGGAATATATCTGGGTTCTCAATTCTGTTCCATTGGTCTATGTGCCTGTTGTTGTACCAGTACCAGGCTGTTTTGACTACTGTGGCTGTATAATAGCTTCCGAAATCAGGTAGAGTGAGGCCTCCCACTTTCTTCTTCTTTTTCAGTAATGCTTTGCTTATCCGGGGCTTCTTTCCCTTCCATATGAAATTGGTGATTTGTTTCTCTATCCCCTTAAAATATGACATTGGAATTTGGATCGGAAGTACGTTATATGTATAGATGGCTTTTGGTAGAATAGACATTTTTACTATGTTAAGTCTTCCTATCCATGAGCAAGGTATGTTTTTCCACTTAAGTAAGTCCTTTTTAATTTCTTGTAGTAGAGCTTTGTAGTTTTCTTTGTATAGGTCTTTTACATCCTTGGTAAGATTTATTCCTAAGTATTTTATCTTCTTGGGGGCTACTGTGAATGGTATTGATTTGGTTATTTCCTCTTTGATGTTCTTTTTGTTGATGTAGAGGAATCCAAGTGATTTTTGTATGTTTATTTTATAACCTGAGACTCTGCCAAACTCCTATTCGTTTCGGTACTTTTCTGAAGGATTCCTTAGGGTTTTCTGTGTATAAGATCATGTCATCTGCAAATAGTGATAACTTTACTTCCTCCTTGCCAATCCGGATACCCTTTATTTCTTTGTCTAGCCTAATTGCCCTGGCTAGGACTTCAAGCACGATGTTGAATAAGAGCAGTGATAAAGGGCATCCTTGTCTGGTTCCCGTTCTCAAGGGAAATGCTTTCAGGTTCTCTCCATTTAGAGTGATATTGGCTGTTGGCTTTGCATAGATGCCCTTTATTATGTTGAGAAATTTTCCTTCAATTCCTATTTTGGTAAGAGTTTTTATCATAAATGGGTGTTGGACTTTGTCAAATGCCTTTTCTGCATCAATTGATAAGATCATGTGATTTTTCTCTTTTGTTTTATTTATGTGATGGATTACATTAATGGTTTTTCTGATATTAAACCAGCCTTGCATACCTGGTATAAATCCCACTTGATCAGGGTGAATTATTTTTTTGATGTGTTGTTGGATTCTATTGGCTAGAATTTTGTTGAGGATTTTTGCATCTATGTTCATGAGGGATATAGGTCTATAATTTTCTTTTTTTGTGATGTCTTTACCTGGTTTTGGTATCAGGGAGATGGTGGCTTCATAGAATGAGTTGGGTAGTATTCCGTCATTTTCTATGCTTTGAAATACCTTTAGTAGTAGTGGTGTTAACTCTTCTCTGAAAGTTTGGTAGAAATCTGCAGTGAAGCCGTCCGGGCCAGGGCTTTTTTTTATTGAAAGTTTTTTGATTAACTTCTCAATCTCAGTCCATTTAGTTGTTCTAGTTCTGATTGTGTTAGTTTAGGTAGGTAGCGTTTTTCAAAGAATTCATCCATTTCTTCTAGGTTTTCAAATTTGTTAGAGTACAATTTTTCATAATAATCTGAAATGATTCTTTTAATTTCATTTGATTCTGTTGTGATGTGGTCCTTCTCGTTTCTTATTCGGGTTATTTGTTTCCTTTCCTGTATTTCTTTAGTCAGTCTAGCCAATGGTTTATCAATTTTGTTAATTTTTTCAAAGAAGCGGCTTTTGGCTTTGTTAATTCTTTCAATTGTTTTTCTATTCTGTAATTCATTTAGTTCAGCTCTAATTTTTATTATTTGTTTTCTTCTGGTGCCTGATGGATTCTTTTGTTGCTCACTTTCTATTTGTTCAAGTTGTAGGGACAGTTCTCTGATTTTGGCTCTTTCTTCTTTTTGTATGTGTGCATTTATCGATATAAATTGGCCTCTGAACATTGCTTTTGCTGTGTCCCAGAGGTTTTGATAGGAAGTATTTTCATTCTCGTTGCATTCTATGAATTTCCTTATTCCCTCCTTGATGTCTTCTATAACCCAGTCTTTTTTCAGGAGGGTATTGTTCAGTTTCCAAGTATTTGATTTTTTTTCCCTAATTTTTCTGTTATTGATTTCTAGTTTCATTACCTTGTGGTCTGAGAAGATGCTTTGTAATATTTCGATGTTTTGGACTCTGCAAAGGTTTGTTTTATGACCTAATATGTGGTCTATTCTAGAGAATGTTCCATGGGCGCTAGAAAAAAAAGTATACTTTGTAGCAGTTGGGTGGAGAGTTCTGTATAAGTCAATGAGGTCAGGTGGGTTGATTGTTGTAAGTAGGTCTTCCGTGTCTCTATTGAGCTTCTTTCTGGATGTCCTGTCCTTGTCCGAAAGTGGTGTGTTGAAGTCTCCTACTATAATTGTGGAGGTGTCTATCTCACTTTTCAGTTCTGTTAAAATTTGATTTATGTATCTTGTAGCCCTGTCATTGGGTGAATAAATATTTAATATGGTTATGTCTTCCTGATCAATTGTCCCTTTTATCATTATATAGTGTCCTTCTTTATCCTTTGTGGTGGATTTAAGTCTAAAGTCTATTTTGTCAGAAATTAATATTGCTACTCCTCTTCTTTTTTGCTTATTGTTTGCTTGATATACTTTTTTCCATCCTTTGAGTTTTAGTTTGTTTGTGTCTGTAAGTCTAAGGTGTGTCTCTTGTAGGCAGCATATAGATGGATCGTGTTTCTTTATCCAGTCCGAGACTCTCTGTCTCTTTTTTGGTGCATTTAGTCCATTTACATTCAGCGTAATTATAGATAAATAAGTTTTTAGTGCTGTCATTTTGATGCCTTTTCATGTGTGTTGTTGGTCATTTCATTTTTCCACATACTTTTTTGTGTTGAGACGTTTTCCTTAGTAAATTGTGAGATCCTCATTTTCATAGTGTTTGACTTTATGTTAGTTGAGTCGTTACTTTTTTCTTGGCTTTTATCTTGAGTTATGGAGTTGATATTCCTTTTTGTGGTTACCTTATTATTTACCCCTATTTTTCTAAGTAAAAACCTAACTTGTATTGTTCTATATCGCCTTGTATCACTCTCCACCTGGCAGTTCAATGCCTCCTGTATTTAGTCCCTCTTTTTGATTCTTGTGATCTTTTACCTATTGACTTCCATGATTCCCTGTTATGTGTATTATTTTATTTTATTTTTTCTTAATTAATCTTAATTTGTTTTTGTAATTTCCCTATTAGAGTTGATATCAGGACATTCTGTTTTGTGACCTTGTATTGTGCTGGTATCTGATATTATTGGTTTTCTGACCAAACAATATCCTTTAGTATTTCTTGTAGCTTTGGTTTGGTTTTTGCAAATTCTCTAAACTTGTGTTTATCTGTAAATACCTTAATTTCGCCTTCATATTTCAGAGAGAGTTTTGCTAGATATATGATCCTTGGCTGGCAGTTTTTCTCCTTCAGTGTTCTGTATATGTCGTTCCATTCCCTTCTTGCCTGCATGGTTTCTGCTGAGTAGTCTGAACTTATTCTTATTGATTCTCCCTTGTAGGAGATCTTTCTTTTCTCCCTGGCTGCTTTTAAAATTTTCTGTTTATCTTTGGTTTTGGCGAGTTTGATGATAATATGCCTTGGTGTTTTTCTTTTTGGATCAATCTTAAATGGGGTTTGATGAGCATCTTGGATAGATATCCTTTCGTCTTTCATGATGTCAGGGAAGTTTTGTGTCAGGAGTTCTTCAACTATTTTCTCTGTGTTTTCTGTTCCCCCCTCCCTGTTCTGGGACTCCAATCACTCGCAAGTTATCCTTCTTGATAGAGTCCCACATGATTCTTAGGGTTTCTTCATTTTTTTCAATTCTTTTCTCTGATTTTTTTTCAGCTATGTTGGTGTTAATTCCCTGGTCCTCCAGATGTCCCAGTCTGCATTCTAATTGCTCAAGTCTGCTCCTCTGACTTCCTATTGCGTTGTCTAATTCTGTAATTTTATTGTTAATCTTTTGGATTTCTGAATGCTGTCTCTCTATGGATTCTTGCAACTTATTAATTTTTCCACTATGTTCTTGAATAATCTTTTTGAGTTCTTCAACTGTTTTATCAGTGTGTTCCTTGGCTTTTTCTGCAGTTTGCCTTATTTCATTTGTGATGTCTTGAAGCATTCTGTAAATTAGTTTTTTATATTCTGTATTTGATAATTCCAGGATTGTGTCTTCATTTGGGAAAGATTTTGCTTCTTTTGTTTGGGGGGTTGGAGAAGCTGTCATGGTCTGATTCTTTCTGTGGTTTGATATGGACTCCTGTCTCTGAGCCATCACTGGGAAACTAGTTTTTCCAGAAAATCCGCTAAAAAAAAAAATGCAGTCAGATCCCTATCAGAGTTCTCCCTCTGGCTCAGGGTATTCGGATGTTAATGGAGCCGCCTGGGGAGGGTGGGGGAGGGATCAGAGAGCTATAGCACCTCAGAATATAGCCAGAGTTGCTTGTCTTCCTTGGAATGACTATTATATCTGAGATTTCCACGGGGCACGTGGCCTATGTGTCCTGGCTGTGTGGAGATTGCCTCCGGGGGGTCTGGCCCACTGGAGTCACGGTCAGATCCTCCGCTGTCAGCCCCACACACAAGGTTAAGGTTCCCCTACTAGGACGGTGTACTCCTGACTCCAAAATCAGTCGCTGCCTCCCGGAGACTCCCCGTCCCACCAGCCGGGTCCCCGCGCCGCCTCCACGAACAGGCTGCCCCCCCCCACCGGGGTCAGCTCCGGAGAGCGGAGCAGCTCTCAGCACCTGCGCCGCGAGTGCGAGTCCCGGCTGGGATGCCGCTCTCCCTGCTCCAAGACCAGCCACTGCCTCCCGGGGACTTTTCCCACCGGCTGCGCCGCCGCGCCACCTGTGCGAACCGGCTGGAGCCCCCCCCGGTCAGTTCAGGGGGATGAAGCTGCTCCCCGCACTCACGCCATTCCCACGCCCTGCCAAAATCCTGGAGGGCTGGCTCCCCGGCTGGGACGCTGCTCTCCCCGCTCCAAGACCAGTCACTGCCTCCTGGGGACTTCTCCCACTGGCTGCGCCACCACGCCACCCACGCAAACTGGCTGGAACCCCTCCCGGAATGAGTTCGGGGGCTAGGGCTGGGCCCCTTGTCTGTGCCGTCTGCCCCCCTGGGCTCTGCCCCAAATCGGGCTCTGAAGGTCACCTGACTGGTACGCTGGCTCCAGGCTCTGAAAGCAATCACTGCTTCCCCATATTTGTTCATTCTCCGTCTCTAAATCTGTGTTTGTTGTTCAGAGTTTGTAGATTTTTATGTATGTGATCGATTCACTTGTTTTTCCGAGTCTTTGTTGCAAGAGGGATCCGCGGTAGAGTCCACCTAGTCCACCATCTTGGCCCCGCCCCAGAAATGTTATTTTTGTAAGTTATTAAATTGCTACTATATTGATATTTTATTATCCTCATAAAAACTTTGCCTTAAGAATTTTTTTTTTATTATTTTTTAAGGTAAAAAGAGTACACAAAAAATAAGAAATTAATAGCTTAAGATTTTTTTTTTTCTAGGAAAGAAGACAATTAAATACAGCACTTATTTGCAATTTTGTTAGTAATCCAATCAGTTACTTTTATTAATATTAAATTCAGTTATTAATCTACACACAGAAGAGATAGAACAAGATAGTATGTTACTTCCTAACTAATATTCTAAATATGTTTACAAAGGTAGAGAATATTTATTCTTGTCACTTAGCCTGACAGTCACAGGTTTAAAAAGATTTCCCAAGATCTAGAAAATATGCTACTATTTCCAGATACAGTAACGTTAAAAATTCATTCACTTAATTAATCTTTGTAAACACTTGTACGTTTTACTTTAAACCCTGGTGGTGTAATGGTTAAGTGCTACTGCTGCTAACCAAAAGGTCTGCAGTTCAAATCCACCAAGCACTCCTTGGAAACTCTATGAGGCAGTTCTACTCTGTCCTACATCGTCGCTGTGAGTCGGAATCAACTCGACGGTAATGGGTTTAGTTCGGTTTATGCAGTTACAACCTCTTGAGATAAAAAAAGATTTGGAAGATTACCAGGTAGAATCACAGAGTTTTAAAATTTACACTGACCTGTGAGACATCTAATCCAATCACTTTATCTTATTGAAGAATTTTATATATATGCTGAGTATAAGGGTGTCAAAAAATGTGACTGTGTCACTGGTGTCTGTGCCTTGCACTTGACTTGACTGCCCTGTCTATGAATGTCGCTTGCTCTATGGAGGTGACGCCATGCCAGAATACATCAACTCTTACCTATAAGTAAACCAGCTAATGATTAATGCTTTAAAAGCAAGTCCATGCATGAACAAATAGGCTAGTTGCAAAACACTGGAAGAAAAAAGTACACATGGACTCTACTTGTAATTAAGGAACTGAAAAGAACCTTAGGTGGTATCTAGCCCCCACATCCTCTTTTACAAAATGAAAATAATGTGTGTGCTCCTGTGTGTGTACACATACAGTATATATACTTTCATACATATGTTTCTGGAAACCCTGGTAGTATAGTGGTTAAGAGCTACAGCTGCTAACCAAAAGGTCAGCAGTTTTAATCCACCAGGTGCTCTTTGGAAACTCTCTGGGGCAGTTCTAATCTGTCCTACATGGTCTCTATGAGTTGGAATTGACTCAACAGCAATGGGTTTGCTTTTATATATACTTCTATTTATATACTTTCATATATACGCATATGTATACATATATTTCTATATTCTTTTTTTAATCTCAACTATAGTCATATTTATATTTATATAGTCAATAACAAAGGATGTTCATTCACACACATTAGACTTAATTGTTTCTTTGAGAGCCTATGTCAGTTTGGTAAATCAGTTAACCTTGCATTTCCCAGTTTCTTCGCCTATAAGATCATTATAATACAGATTATGTCATGAGGTTTTTAGAAGAATTATCTACATTAATTCATTAGTTCACTCAGTATTTACGTGGTAGGCACATTGCTAGGTATTAGGAATACAGTGTGAGCTAGGGAAACAAGATTACATTCATTCTAGCATACGTGAAACAAATTTACAAAATGTAAAAACTAAATATTGCAATGATTAAACTAACTTACTCTAGGTTTATGCAAAATTGGTCATAGAGATGTTAACAATTTTATTTAAAATAAAAATCAAGGTTTCTTTTACCACGTAGGAGCTTGAAGAGGTTCTTAATATTTGCTGCCAATGAAGCTATACATTCATCAGCAGGGACAATTCTTATAACTATATCCATTATTATCTGAATTTAGCTGGGTTTTGTTTTTGGTTTATAAACTATAGCTCTAGAGTAAATGTTAAATTATACTTAGTTTATGAGAGTATATTTGTTGTTCTTTGCTCCTTACAGTAACATATTGCAAGAAAATATTAGCTTATGCAGAAGGAGAAGGGAGTTCCTCTCAGAGGGAGTACCTGATCTAATCAATAACTCTTCTCCATAGCTAGTACAACAGGGTCTTCAAAATAGCTGACCAGCAGGGTTGCATAATTATTATGAATCAAGCTATTCTTTGTTGCCCATGCTTCCTTCTTTTGAATAAGATATTTTATTCTAATTATTACAGTCCTGCTCCATCACTGTAGTTTGAATGTGGTGAGGACATATTATTTCTCAGCTTATATGTTGCAGGAATACACACCGGGTTAAGTCAAAAAGTATTGTTCCAGTTCATATATGCATGGGTTTATTCCAAACAAAATGTGATTAAACATGTCTCTGTGATAAATACATGGCTGCAGACAAGTTCTCTCAGTAATATGCTTGACTTTTTTTTTTTTAGTCCTGTTAGGATGCCTTCAAGAAAAAAAAAAGAAAAAGGATAACTTTCTGTGCCACGGATAAAAACAATTTTGAGGTCAGGACTAACATCAAACTTTTAACAAAACTCAAAGGGACATCTGACCAAATCACTGAAGCTTTGCAACAAGTTATGTGAATCCTGTTCCACACAGAAGAGCAGTTTTTAGATCAGGCATTTTAAGGAAATCGGGCAGAACTCAAAGATGAGTCAAGAGAGGGAAGGCTGCTCAGAAGGTTGGGAAGGCTGTTTTTCTTTTCCCTTTTTAGGACTCCAAAGGAGTAATCTTGATAGATTTTCTCGAAGGACACAGGCCAATCACATGGGCTTATTATGAAGAAGTTTTCAGAATGGTGAAAACTGCATTGGTCACAAAATTCAAGGAAAATTGCATCAAGGAATTTTTTCCCAACACGACTATGCACCTGCTCATTCTTTGAGGGTAGCAAGGGCTGTCCTATAAGAATTTTCTTGGAAAACCTTACTCCATCCAACCTACAACCCTGATCTTGCCCCCTCAGACTTCTTTTTGTTCTCAAAACTCACAGAGCATATAAAAGGAATACAATTTCTGTCTCCAAGGATGCCAAAACTGCTGTTTGGACGTGGTATAAATCAACAAGTGCAGAATTCTTCGGGGAGGGGCTAGAGAGATGGAAACATTGCCTTCAGTGGTGTATAGGCCTATTGTTGGTGTTAGGTGCTGTGGAGTCCGTTCAGACTCACAGCGACCTTATGAACAACAACGATCTAGTGCCATCCTCACGATCCTTGTTATCCTTGAGCCGGTTGTTGCAGCCACTGTGTCAATCCATCTCATTGAGGGTCTTCCTCTTTTTCCCTGACCCTCTACTTTACCAAGCATGGTGTCCTTCTCCAGGAACTGGGCCCTCTTAATAACATGTCCAAAATATGTGAGACATAGTCTTGCCATTCTTGCTTCTAAGAAGCATTCTGGTTGTACTTCTTCCAAGATAGATTTGTTTATTCAGTATCCCTTTGTTCTGTTCAAATGACTCACTCTTATTCTATGTACAGATTCCTTAGACGCACATTTAAGTGTTCTGGAATTCTCATTCTTTGAAATGTTGTCCATAATTCATTATGAGCCACACAGTAAACTGCCTTTGCATAGTCAATAAAATACAGGTAAACATTCTTCTGGTATTCTCTTCTTTCAGCCAGGATCCATCTGACATCAGTAATGATATCCCTCATTGCAAATTCTCTTCTGAGTTCGGCTTGAATTTCTGGCAATTCCCTGTCAATATACTGCTACAGTCACTTCTGAACGATCTTTGGCATAATTTTACTTGTGTGTGATATTAATGATATTGTGTGATAATTTCTACATTTGTTTGGATCTTTGTTTGGAATAAGCATAAATATGGATTGTTTCTAGCCAATTGACCAGGTAGCTGTCTTCCAAATTTCTTGGCATAGACAAGTGAGCATGTCCAGGGCTGTATCCATTTGTTGAAACATCTCAGTTGGTATTCTGCCAATCCCTGGAGTCTTGTTTTTTGCCAATGCCTTCAGTACAGCTTGGACATAGGCTCAGTTCCTGGAGAAGGACAGCATACTTGGTAAAGCAGAGGGTCAGGGAAAAACAGGAAGGCCCTCAATGAGATGGACTGACACAGTGGCTGCAACAACCGGCTCAAAGATAACAAGGATTGCGAGGATGGCAGTAGACTGGGCAGTGTGTCGTTCTGTTGTTCATAAGGTCGCTATGAGTCTGAATGGACTCCATGGCAGCTAATGACAGCAACAGACCTATACACTGCTGAAGGCAGTGTTGCCATCTCTCTAACCCCTCCCCGAAGAATTCTGCACTTTTTGGTTTATACTATGTCCAAACGGCAGCTTTGGCATCCTTGGAGACACAAATTGTGTTCCTTTTATATGTTCTGTGAGTTTTGAGAACAAAAAGAAGTCTGAGGGGGCAAGATCAGGGTTGTAGGTTGGATGGAGTAAGGTTTTCCAAGGAAATTCTTATAGGACCGCCCTTGCTACCCTCAAAGAATGAGCAGGTGCATAGTCGTGTTGGGAAAAAATTCCTTGATGCAATTTTCCTTCACTTCCTCTGACCAACGCAGTTTTCAACTTTCTGAAAACTTCTTTGTAATAAGCCCATGTGATTGGCCTGTGTCCTTAGAAAATCTATCAATATTACCCCTTCATGTGGGTTAAAGTCAGGAAAGATGTGCATCAGGGTGGTATCCTTTCACCATACTTACCCAATCTGTATGTTGAGCAAATACTCTGAGAAACTGGACTATATGAAGAAGAACACTGCATCAGGATTGGAGGAGACTCATTAACAACCTTTGTTATGCAGATGACACAACCTTGCTTGCTGAAAGTGAAGAGGACTTGAAGTGCTTACTGATGAAGATCCAAGACCACAGCCTTCATTATGGATTACACCTTAACATAAAGAAAACAAAAATCCCCACAATCGGACCAATAAACAATGCCATGATAAATGGAGAAAAGATTGAAGTTGTCAAGAATTTCATTCTATTCAGATCCACAATCAACATCCATGGAAGCATCAGTCAAGAAATCAAAATTGCATTGGGCAAATCTGCTGCAAAAGACCACTTTAAGGTGTTAAAAAGCAAATATGTCACCTTGAAGACTAAGGTGTGCCTGACCCAAGCCATAGTGTTTTTAATCACCTCATATGCATGAGAAAGCTGGACAATGAATAAAGAAGACCAAAGAAGAATTGATGCCTTTAATTGTTGTGTTGGTGAAGAATACTGACTTTGCGAAAAGAATGATCTTCTGCATCATTTCTATCACCAAGGCCGTATTTTCCAACTGCCACTCCTCTGTTTCCAATTTTAGCATTCCAGTCACCAGTAATTACCAGTGCATCCTGAGTTCACGTTTGATCAATTTCAGACTGCAGAAGTTGGTAAAAATTCTTCAATTTCTTCAGCTTTGGCCTGAGTGATAGGTGCATAAATTTGAATGATAGTCATATTAACTGGTCTTCCTTGTAGGCATATGGATATTATCCTATTACTGACAGCATTGTACTTCAGGATAGATCTTGAAATGTTCTTTTTGACAATGAATGGAATACCATTCCTCTTCAAGTTGTCATTTCTGGCATTGTAGACCATATGATTGCCTGATTCAAAATGACCAATACTGGTCAGCTCATTATTGCCTAGGATTTCGATGTTTATGATGATGATGTTTTTGATGATTTCCAATTTTCCTAGATTTATACTTCGTGTATTCCACTTGCCAATTATTAATGGATGTTTGCAGCTCTTCTTCTCATTTAAGTCATGCCACATCAGCAGATGAAGGTCCCAAAAACTTGACTCCATTCACATCATTAAGGTCAACTCTGCTCTGAGGAGACAGTTCTTCCCATTAGTATTTTGAGTGCCTTCCAACCTGAGGGGCTCATCTTTCGGCAGTATATCAGACAGTGTCCTGATGCTATTCATAAGGTTTTCACTAGCTAATTCTTTTCAGAAGTAGACTGCTGAGTCCTTCTGCCTAGTCTGTCTTAGTTTGGAAGCTCAGCTGAAACCTGTCCAGCATGGGTGACCTTCCTCGTATTTGAATACTGGTGGCAAAGCTTGCAGCATCACAACACGCAAGCCCCGCAGTATGAACAGATGCCTGGGGATATATAGACCTAGATGGATGATATGTTGAAAAACAACAGCTTCACATTTTGATGTTTTCGTTTAATAAAAGTTCCTATGATTTTGTAGCAATACTTTTTGACTTATCCTCTTACAACTGGACTGTGTGTCACTAAGAGATAGTGGAATTTGAAGTGGCTGCAGTGACTGGGTGGGTCTTTCAATTGTTTTCATTACAGAGAGATTTGAGGGCATTCTACGTATGGAAAGAAGTCTTTGGATGAATATTTGTTGGTAAAAATTCTAGACTATGGATGATATTATTAGCTCTTCATAAAGAAAAAATATATTCTTCTTAGGATACAGCTGGTTAATAATTCCCATCCTCTCTTCCAATTAACTAGGAAATACATGGCTGTATTCTTGCAGTAAATATAAACAAATATGCTTCTACCACCACCTCACATGCAAGCTCTCCCACCAAATAAATGCAGATAACCATATAGTCCTAAGAGAGGCTGGCGTTGCAAGGTGAAATGAGCTTGGTTCTCTGAATCATAACTTAAAATGAAAATTTTCAGTCAACCAGAATGCATACTTTGACTATTACATAAACAAGAAATAACCTTCTATCATTTTTAAACTGTTTTTGGTCTGTTTATTATAACAGCTAGAGTTAGACTAACAAATACAATATTATCTTCTACCAAGGTGGAAGACCAATCTAGTATGTCTTCAAACTTTAACTCTTTGGCTTTTAAGATTCCTATGCCAACTCTGTACATAAGGGGGTTTCATTAAACAGATTCTATTTTTTATTAGAGGGATTATTATCAATATAATTGATCAATTTTTTCCAGAAAATAATTGGAGAGAAATAGCAATATTTTTTATGCATTCTAATGTGTTCTACTACAATTAATCTGAATATAGACAGTTTTTTAAAGGACATGTTAAAAATGTATTTTTTCCCTAAATATAAAATAGCTCCCTTTTTAGAACTTGTTTTGGTCATAATGCGAAGCATAGTGTTGTTTATTTCAATAATAACAACAAGAACCAAAAAAAAGCCTTTTCTACCCAGGTGAGTGACTTTCTCCTAAGAAGGGTACAGTTCAAGAAATAGGTATGTGGAGTTGAAGTAGGAGAAAGATAATAACTTGCCTTGACAGATCAGCTCTATAAAGCAGGTTATCAATACTACGTATATAATTGCCTTTTTATGCAATAACTTTCAGAAATGATCATAGAAAATCTAAGCTTCAATTATTTCCTTTTGTATGGACAAAGTGCAGCCTACAAGAATCTAAAAGGTGTTATCTTTTTTTTTTTAATTAATTTTTATTAAGCTTCAAGTGAACATTTACCATTCCAATCAGTCTGTCACATGTAGGTTTACATACATCATACACCCTTCTCCCACTTGCTCTCCCCCTATTGAGTCAGCCCTTTCAGTCTCTTGTTTCGTGCCACTTTTGCCATCTTCCCTCTCTCTCTATCTTCCCATCCCCCCTCCAGTCAAGAGTTGCCAACACACTCTCCAGTGTCCACCTAATTTAATTGGCTCACTCTTCATCAGCATCTCTCTCCCCCCCCACTGACCAGTCCTTTTCATGCCTGATGAGTTGTCTTCGGGGATGGTTCCTGTCCTGTGCCATCAGAAGTTCTGGGGAGCATTGTCTCTGGGATCCCTCTAGTCGCAGTCATACCATTAGGTATGGTCTTTTCATGAGAATTTGGGGTCTGTATCCCATTGGTCTCCTGCTCCCTCAGGAGTTGTCTGTTGTGCTCCCTGACAGGGCAGACATCAATTGTGGCCGGGCACCAACTAGTTCTTCTGGTCTCAGGATAATGTAGGTCTCTGGTTCATGTGGCCCTTTCTGTCTCTTGGGTTCTTAGTTGTTGTGTGGCCTTGGTGTTCTTCCTTTGCCTTTGCTCCAGGTGGGTTGAGACCAATTGATGTATCTTAGATGGTTGCTTGTTGGCATTTAGGACCCCAGGCGCCACAATTCAAAGTGGGATGCAGAATGTTTTCATAATAGAATTATTTTGCCCGTTGACTAAGAAGTCTCCTCAAACCATGTTCCCCAGACCCCAGCCTAAAAGGTGTTATCTATAGTGTTCTCTACCCCATTGCTTATTAAAACTCTGACCATACTTGGCCTTTAGTCTTTCCATCCCACTGGACTAATCAAAAAAAGCCAAACCCATTGCCATCAAGTCGATTCCAACTCATAGCAACCCTATAGGATAGAGTAGAACTGCCCCACATGGTTTCCAAGAAGCAGCTGGTGGATTGAACTGCTGACCTTTTGCTTAGCAGCTGAACATTTAAACTCTGTGTCACCAGGACTCCTTCTTACTGGACTAGAAACACTAAAATGCAAAGTATAGTGTTCCTAACCTCAGGGTAAATATAAAAACCAGGTAAATATAGTTCTCTCATATTTTGTGTTTCAAGTGAAAAAAATATAATGGTGACAATGATTTTTATTTACAGCACATTTTCATAAAACAAATTTTATCAGTAGCTTTTTTTCTTACTTTTATTATAGTAAATTAGAGGTTCAAACTCTTTTCTTCCTTATCAAGACATAGACAGTGATAAAAACAAGAGAAATAAGTATACAAGGTTTTAGAGAGTATACTTTAGAAAAGTTAGGCAATTCAAAGTTCAGAGAACAGGCATCCAAAGTTTTGACCAACACTAATCTCAAATAAGGTGTCAGAGCAATGGAAGGCTAACATTAACCACTCATATTTTCAAATAAAAAAGCATCCAGTTCATGGAAAAGGAGAACAGGAAATTTCTTTCATCTAAGAAGTCATATATCAATGTCTTCAGGTCAAAAAGAAGCAATCGTGAAACATTTCTTAAAGTCTGAAGTTTTCCTTTAATCCATTTCAGTCACTCTTTTGTTAGAAAAAATGAGAGACTTGCAGTTTGACTCCACCAAAAAGCAACAGAAAAAATTTCTCACTGTTACCTATAAAGTCCAAGTAGATGAGTACCGTGAATATACAGCTAATGAGAAAGATATCACAAAAAAGTGAAGTGATAATTTTATGTAAGGGACATAATTACTTACCTTATCTGAACTTAGGGTATATAACAATCTCCTACTTAATGTACTGAAAAAGAAAAAAAAAAAGTATTTTTAATTGACGGCAGTGGGTTGTACAATTAATTTAATGATATATTGTTATTAGGTGCTCTCAGGTCAATTTCCACTCATAGCCAATCATAGCCATGTACAACATAATGAAATAATGCTTGGTCCTGCACCATCCTCGCAATCATTGCTATGCTTGAGCCCATCTTTGCAGCCACTGTGTCAATCCATCTCCTTGAGAGTGTCCCTCCTTTTCACTGACCCACAACTTGTCTGGTCTTTGGTTTTTAACATTCAATGTATCAAATCTATTTTAAGACGGTCTCTAAATTCAGGGGGAATATACTCAGGTCATACTTTGTCTCTCACGGATTTGTTTTAATTTTCTTCAGCTTCAACTTGAACCTGCATATGAGCAATTCATGGTCTGTTTTGCAGTTGGCCCCGGCCTTGTTTCTGTCTGATGATACTGTCTCTTTCCACAGTTGTAGTAAGTTTGATTCCTGTGTATTCTATCTGGTAAGTTCTGCGTGTATAGTCCTCACTTGTATATGTTGTTGAAAAAAGATATTTCAATGACTAGGTTGATGGTCTTACAAAATTCTGTCATGTAATCTCTGGCTTCCTTTCTATCACCATGGCCATATTTTCCAACTACTGACTCTTCATTGTTTCCAACTTTTGCATTCCAATCACCCATAATTATCAACGCACTTAATTGTATGTTTGATCAATCTCAGACTGCAAAAGTTGGTAAAACTCAATTTCTTCATCTTTTGCATTAGTGGTTGGTGTGTAAATTTCAATAATAGTTATACTAATCGGTCTTCTTTGTAGGCATATGGATATTATCCTATCATGGACAGCATTGTACTTCAGGATAGATCTTGAAGTGTTATTTTTGACAGTGAATGTAATGCCATTCCTCTTCAATTTGACATAGACCATATGATTGTCAGATTCAAAATGGCCAATACCAGTCCATTTCAACTCACTAATGCCTAGGATACCTATCTTCAAGCATTTTATTTCATTTTTGTCAACTCCAGTTTCCCTAGACTCTCATTTCATACATTCCCTGGGTTTTAACCTTCATAAGTGCTACTCAGCAGTTTCTATTTCATTCCTTAGGTGAGATAGGAAGACTAGAGAGAGCTAGAGTTGAGTATTTCTCTTCCCCCACATTAAAGGACAAAAACATTAAAGGATAAAAGGATAGAGGGGCTGAAATTAGCTATTTTCCCCCTTCCTCCCCATGGGATTCCTGTGGGTAAAATTCACAAAATTTTTGGGGTTCCCTAGGCTGGGGTTTTTAACCTCTCAAGCTAGTTCATACTTGGAGGGAAAAAAAAACCCAAAAATATCTATTGCCGTCGAGTTCATTCCAACTCATAGGGACCCTATAGAATAGAGTTGAACTGCCCCATAGGATTTCCAAGACTGTAAATCTTTACAGGAGCAGACTAGCACAACTTTCTCCCACAGAGTAGCTGGTGGGTTCAAATTTCTAACCAAAACCCTTAACCATAGTCCACGCTCAGTCACCAGCAATTAGTCAATTATCTGAATCTGGGCCCCGGGCAGTTTCTACTCCTGGTAACCTGTGATTTTCTGAATCTGCCTCTTTTTCCAGTTTTCAGGATAGTGATTTTCCCTGTGAACTCAATTATCTGACAGATCTATGAAGAATTTTTGATTTTAAGGTATTCAGCCTTTTACTTGTTGTGAGTATGGGGATGGCAATTTTCAGGGTCTTTACATGCTGGAAGGGAAAACTGAAGTACCCTTACACACACACACACACACAAACAACTAAACTTACAATATTTACCCCCAAACTCAGTCCTTTATCACTGTCTTTCTTCACTAATGGTTCCACTACACAACAGGTTATATAAGTCAGAAATCTAAGAATCATCTTATGACATCTACCTCTCTCTATTGATTTAACCTAATAAAAATATCACAAGCTTGAACACTTCTCACAGTCTTCAAAGCCTCTTCCCTAGTCCAAGTTACCATAGATTTTTTCCTAGTCTAACAATAATTGTATTTGCCCCTTTCATTTTGTTTCTATCCAGAGCAACTTGTTAAGTGAGGGAAACTGATTGTGTCACCCCAATAAATAATGTTTCTCATTACTCTTAGGGTGAAGACAACAGGCCTCAGTGTTGCCTGAAACTGCATGTTTTGGCACTCACTTTTAAATCTTGGGGCTCATCTATATCACACTCTCCCTAATTGCAACTAAAAGATCTTTCAGTCCTTCTTATTCACCATGCCTTCTTTCAACATATGCTTGCATATACATTATCCATTTTTCTGACTGTGATTCCTTCAATTTTTCCCTCAGTTTACCTGACTGTTCTGTTTTCCATGGAATCATAACTTTGGAAGAGAAGTTTTTCCACATATATCTTGCTAATCAAATGACCTATTATAAACTTTTCTATCTTTATGTTTCTCCCTTATATAGCACTTAACCCAATTACAATTATCATATTAATTTATATGCATGCTAATATTACATAGATTAACAGGCAGTTGTTAGAACACAACAAGAGGATACTGCGTGGTTTAAAGTCAGGAGAGGTGTGCTTCAGGGTTGTATCCTTTCACCTTACTTATTCAATCTGTATGCTCAGCAATCTGAGAAGCTGGACTATATGAGAAGTATGCGGCATCAGGATTGGAGGAAGACTTATTAATAACTTGAGTTATCCAGATAACACAACCTTGCTTGCTGAAAGTGAAGAGGGCTTGAGGAACTTACTGATAGAGATCGAAGACTATGGCCTTCAGTATGAATTATACCTCAACATAAAGAAAACAAAAATTCTCACAACTGGACCAATAGGCAACATGATGACAAAAGGAGGAAAGATTGAAGTTGCCAAAGATTTCATTTTACTTGTAACCACAATCAACAGCCATGGAAGCAGCAGTCAAGAAATCAAATGACACATTGCGTTGGGCAAATCTGCTGCAAAACACCTCCTTAACGTCTTAAAAGCAAATACGTCACTTTGATGACTAAGGTGAGCCTGACTGGAGCTGTGGTGTTTTCAATTGTCTCATATGCATTCGAAAGCTGGACAACGAATAAAGAAGACCAAAGAAGAACTGACACCTTTGAATTATGATACTGGTGAAGAATATTGAATATACCATAGACTACAAGAAGAACGAACAGATCTGTCTTGGAAGAAGTACAGGCAGAATGCTCTTTAGAAGCAAGGATGGCGAGACTGCGTCTAACGTACTTTGAACATGTTATCAGGAGGGATGAGTCCCTGGAGAAAGAAAACACCCTGCATAGAGTAGAAAAACCCACCGAGTAGTGGGTCATCAAAAAAGAGGAAGACCCTCAATGAGATGGGTGGACATGGCAGCTGCAACAATGGGCTCAAGCATAGCAATGATTGTGAGGGTGGCGCAGGACTAGGCAGTGTTTTATTCAGTTTTGCATAGGGTCACTAAGAGTCAGAACTAACTTTTTGTTGTTGTTGTTAGGTGCTGTCGAGTCGGTTCCCACTCGTAGTAACCCTATGCACAGCAGAACTAACCGGTGTCCTGTCCTGAGCCATCCTTACAATCGTTGTTATGCTTGAACTCATTGTTGCAGCCACTGTGTCCAACCATCTCAATGAGGGTCTTCCTCTTTTCCACTGACCCTGTACTTTGCCAAGCATGATGTCCTTCTCCAGGGACTGATCCCTCCTGACAACATGTCCAAAGTATGTAAGACGCAGTCTCGCCATCCTTGCCTCTAAGGAGTATTCTGGCTGTACTTCTTCCAAGACAGATTTGTTCGTTCTTTTGGCAGTCCATGGTATATTCAATATTCTTTGCCAACACCACAATTCAAAGGCGTCAATTCTTCTTCAGTCTTCCTTATTCATTGTCTAGCTTTCACATGCATAAGATGCGATTGAAAATACCATGGCTTGTGTCAAGTGCACCTTAATCTTCAGGGTGACATCTTTGCTCTTCAACACTTTCAAGAGGTCCTTTGCAGCAAATTTACCCAATGCAATGCATCTTTTGATTTCTTGACTGCTGCTTCCATGGCTGCTGATTGTGGATCCAAGTAAAATGAAATCCTTGACAACTTCAATCTTTTCTCCGTTTATCATGATGTTGCTCATTGATCCAGTTGTGAGGATTTTTGTTTTGTTTATGTTGATGTGCAATCCATACTGAAGGCTGTGGTCTTTGATCTTCGTTAGTAAGTGCTTCAAGTCCTCTTCACTTTCAGCAAGCAAGGTTGTGTCATGTGCATAACACAGGTTGTTAATGAGTCTTCCTCCAATCCCGATGCCCTGTTCTTCATATAGTCCAGCTTCTCGGATTATTTGCTCAGCATACAGATTGAATAGGTATGGTGAAAGAATACAACCCTGACGCACACCTTTCCTGACTTTAAACCAGTCAGGATCCCCTTGTTCTCTCGGAACAACCGCCTCTTGAACTAGATAGCACCAAACAACAGCAAACAATGTTAATATTCCATGTGATATGTCATTTTTTTGTTTCATTTTGATTTTGCTGTTTAATTATCATTGTATCCTTAGGGAGTGTCAGAGAGCCTAACCCACCCAGTACGTGTTCTATAAATATCAGTTGATTGAATAAATTAAAGACTAGCAGAATGATGTGCTCAGCAATGATTTGCAATAAATTGTGGGTTTATTTGTTTGTTTTTTGAGACTGAAATAGACCTATCTTTAGCATTTAGTTGGTGTTGAATAAATATTAGCCTGATATGTGTGAAAAGCAATTTTGGACTTCACGTTTACATTCGTGGGCAAACAAAAATACTTACATAATGGACTGTGACCATCAAGAGCAACAATGACTTAAAAGTTCTGTTCAGTGTCAAAAATTAAGTATTGCAGCATATCTCCAAATTTTATTTTGGTTAGACATATATTTGTCAGACTGGCACTGATGGCCAACATGAGCCTGTGACCGTGTCTAACTAGATAAATAAAACATGATTTTCTTTATTATAATTATTTTTTTCTCAAAGCCTCTGACCACTTTGAATAGTTTGTTCTGTCTATTTATTTCTACTTGTTTCATAGCACTCTTTTCACCCATCGTTTATATTTCTTGTTAAATTATATTAAAGATAGTTTTTATTCAAAAGATATTTTTATCTATCTTTGAAAACAATCTACCTTTGACACAGATTATAGATATATAGCATTTTTTTAAGTTAAAGTGCACACGACTTCATTGATTTTGCAACAGTGAAGAATATGCCATTAGGATGAGAACTATGAATCTGCAATGGTAAAAACCTGTGGCATGCTTCCGTTTGTTATGTTGTTATTGTGTGCTGTGTGGTCAACTCTGACTCACAGTGACCATATAGGACCCTATAGAACTGTCCTACATGGTTTCCTAGGCTGAAATTCTTTTTTTTTTTTTATTTCACTTTAGGTGAAAGTTTACAAATCAAGTCAGTCTCTCATTCAAAAACTTATACACACCTTGCTATATACTTCTACATGCTCTCCCCTTAATGAGACAGCACACTCCTCCTCTCCACCCTGTATTCCCCGTTTTCATTCAGCAAGGTCCTGTCCCGCTCTGCCTTCTCATCTCGCCTCCAAACGGGAGCTGCCCACATAGTCTCATGTGTCTACTTGAGCGAAGAAACTCATTCCTCACCAGTATCATTTTCTGTCTTATAGTCCAGACCAATCGCTGACTGAAGAATTGGCTTTGGGAATGGTTCCAGCCTTGGGCTAACAGAAAGTCCAGGGACCATGACCTCTGGGTCCCTCCGCTCTCAGTCAGACCATTAAGTCAGGTCATTTTAAGAGAATCTAAGGCCTGCATCCCACTGTTCTTCTGGCCCATCAGAGATTCTCTGCTGTGTTCCCTGTTAGGTCAGTCCTCAGTTGTAGCTGGACACCATCTAGTTCTTCTGGTCTCAGGTTGATGTAGTCTTTTGTTTATGTGGCACTCTCCGTCTCTTGGATTCATAAGTACCTTGTGTCTTTGATGTTCTTCATTCTCCTTTGCTCCAGGTAGGTTGAGACCAATTGGTGCATCTTAGATGACTGCTTGCTATTCACCAAAGTGGGATGCAGAATGTTTTCTTAATATGTTTTGTTATGCTAGGCTGAAATCTTTACGAGAGCAGATCACCAGGTCTTTTCTTCCACAGGGTCACTGGGGGTTTGAACCACCAACTTCTCAGTTAGCATCTGAGTGTTTAACCATTGTGCAACCAGGGCTCCTTCTGTTTGTTAAAACAAAACAAACATAAAAATAAACCAGTTGCCATCAAGTGACTCCAACCCTTGGCTACTTCATGTGTGCAGAGGAGAAGTGCACTCTGTAGGGTTTTCAAAGCTGTGATCTTTCAGAAGTAGATCTTCAGGCCTTTCTTCCAAGGCACATCTGGGTCAGTTCAAAACACCAACTTTTCAGTTAATAGTCAAGTGCTTAACTATTTGTACTACCCAGGGACTCTACTGTTATAGTTGTTAAAGACCCTAAACTGTTACTAATGTAGTCCCCCCTACAGAGAAAACAAAAGTTAAAGTCATTAAAATGAATCTTGGTTAAGTAGATCTACAGAGCGATGCTTTCCTACACTATTTTTAATATGTTCCAGTGGACCGGTGTGATAGTATCATCAAAACAAAAAGTATAGGGAGTCCTTGAATTGTGAACTAATTCTGTCCCTAAGTCTGTCTTTAAGCTGAATTTGCACATAAGTCCGAACAGTTAAGTATGGTTCATATCTAATGTCAGTTGGTCAAATTCTTGTCTTAGTATATAATATATAGTGTACTTTTCTGTGCATAAAAATACACTAAAACATCTTTAACATAATCATGCATTAATAATATGATAATGTTTTGATGCCTATTGCAAAGTAGACCAGTTTACTATTACAAACCTTTGTATGCACTTCAAATTTTTAGTATGATTGGCTTTATGGGTGTTGGTTCGTAAATACGGGACGTAGGTAAATCAGATGTTCGTAACCTGGGGACTGCCTGTATTTCATTTGTTTCTTTTGAAAAAATTGCTCAACAAGGAGATATATTTGTTCTTAGTTCTATTCTTTATGCATAAATTAACACTTCAGCAACTAACCTTAAAATTTTTTTTTAAGGTTAGTTGCTGAAGTGTTACTGCATATTAATCAGCATTTCATGGAGATTGATAAGGTGGAAAATATAGATGATGTAAAGTGGATTGTACGTCAGTTAAACTTTTTCTTTAATTTAAAAATCAATTTTCATATGCAAAGATTGTTAGCAAATTTTTAAAATTCCGTTTTTTAATTTTTTATGCCAATAAAGCAGAAAGATCCAGTTTCACTATTTTATATCACTCCAATATATCAAATAGTGTAGTTTTTGATGAGAGTTTTTTCAAGTATTGTGGTAGAATGATAGCTGCAAAAACACTGTAGAATATTCTCTAATTTTAAGTGAAGTGCATTGAAACTATGTTTCCATCCAAATGGCGCTTATATTTGCCAGATTGAAACACCCAGAGAATAGTCATCTTTTAAAAACATGGTCAACCATTTTATTTACTTATTTATTTTACAAATTATTTGATGTGACTAAGACATACTCATAACATGATTTAAATCGTCTTATTAATTTGAAAACAACATGGGCAATTTATAAAAACATTAAAATAAAGACAGAAATAAAGTCATAAGATATAGCATTAAAAAAAAAATAGCATTAAGTCCTATGAAATTTTAAGAGATGAGAATGAATTTGGCACCGAGTCCTTAGAAACTTGCGATAAGGACAATATGATGAGTTCAAGGTTCACTGTTTCAGTCAACTAAATAAAGCAGTTTGCTCCGAAGTTTCTTGCTTTTTTTTTTTTTTTTACTAAGCCCATAGATAAAGCTTTCCCATTTGGAAAAAAAATGAATAAACTCATTGCTGTTGAGTAAATCACCTCATGGTGACCCTATAGGACAGTGTAGTACTGCCCCATAGGGTTTCCAAGGAGCAGTTGGCGAACTTGAACTGCTGACCCTTTGGTTAGCAGCCAAGTTCTTAGCCACCACACCATATGATTTAGTGGACAAAGTCTTATAAAACATCCCAAAAGCAACAATTTTGAAATTAAGAGGGCCATTTCTTTAAAAAGAAAAAAAATTTTTTTCCGTAATGAAAGTGGATGGTATATCTTCAACCCTCCAGGAAAGCCATAAAAGTCATCATTTAAGAGATAATGCTGCTATGGTATAGATACTCTGTTCTATGACGACCTACCTCCCTGTATTAAAAAGTCTGGAATATGGACGAAAAGTTGAATTTAATCCACTGAAATTAATCTTACCTGAATGTTATTTATCACAATGAAGCTTTGGACTGGAATTCAGCATAGTTTTATTTTGTAGTTTATGAAACAGGAGTGCATATATTTTAGGTTGCTGATTAAGGAAATATCATTATAGTTTTATTGGAAAATGCCAACACTTTTCCCTTGAGGTAGATTCTAAGCTCGCAGTATGAGAACATAGAAGAAAGCTGATGAACATATGAGTGAGATGTTTCCCTAGTTAAGTAGTTCATGGCATTGGTTTATAGATTTATTTACAGAGGCCCAGAAGCCCTGGTAGCTCAGTGGTTAAGTGCTCAACGGGTAACTGGAAGCTCACCAGTTTGAACCCACCAGCTGCTCCTTGGGAGAAAGATGTGGCAGTCAGCTTCCTTAAAGGTTTACAGCCTTTGAAACTCTATGGGGCAGTTCTACTATGTCCTGTAGGGTCACTAGGAGTCTGAATCGACTCTATGACAATAGCTTTGGTTTAGGTTTAGAGAGGCCCAGTCAATATGAAACACAAAACTTCTCTTTGATAACTGTGACAGGGTTTTTTCCTTTCTTTCTCCTGGACATTACAGGGAAGCCTATGTACCTGGGTTGTTACTAGCATCTATCTAATGTTAGGCTTGGAAAAAGACAAAATATTGGATGTCATAGTAGAGAGATAAAAAAGAACTGGGTCTTTTATAAGCCTTCAATGTCAAACCCTGCCTCTGAGTTTTCCAGTTATTGAGCCAACAATTCCTTGATGTTTAATTCAGGCATAGTTGAGTTTCTGTCTTGGGAAGCTATTTTTCATTGTTATAAAAACAGTAATAATGAAAATCATTGTTGCAATTGTTATTACCAGAAAACCAAAGAGGCAGCAATACTATGACTCTATACTGGATCTTTTAAGGTTTCTTAACTTTCTGGGCCACCATGTTTTGAGGAAATCACTAAAGGTTCGCTAGATGTGTTATAGGTAAGTTATTTATATTAACTCAGATTCATTTTCCCCATATCTAAAACTGGAAAATTGTAATTACCCTAGTGGGGAATTAGAAAAAAGGCATAACACTCTTAACACGGTCCTTGCCACTAAGCAAACCTTAATAGTTTGTTGTGATTGGCTACCATAACTATAAAGTGCTATTTTGAAGCCAGGCTCAATATTGCTTAAAAGGTTTTATGCATAAGAAAAAGCATTTAATTCTTTTTCTCCATTATTCTGCAGTACAAACAATTTGTTTTATCACTTTGTTGTATTCAAAGATGATTTGTCTTAAGTTAACCAACTCTGATACAATCAGTAAATGCGTGTAAGTCCAGATACTGAAAATATACTCCAGAGACTGGTTTTCCTTGCAACCGAATAATTACGGCTGTCAATTCCTATTTCTTCAGTGTTCAGTGCAAGCTCACTGACAATGACCCCTACTGGTGAGTAATTAACTTCCCCTGATCTAGGTGTCAGAATTTCTTGACAGTGTGTGCTAATGGGAAATTCACGACTACAAAAGATATAGCAAAAGCAGCAACAAAAAACAAACAGACTCTTCAGAGAACAAAATCCCAGCAGGTTCAAGTTTTAAAATAATCCACCTGCTGGCAGATCCAATAAACCTGCTGATTATTGGCTACTCTTCTTAAAACCTGCTGTGTCTTACTTACTCAGCTGAAGAGGCTGCTGTTCTAAGTGATTGCTCACAGTGCATGGCAAGGGGATATATGTTGTGGCTTATTATTGTTATCAAGAAAATGGTAAGAATGGTTACCGCTAGCCCGGGAACAGAATGAAGGATTAGAATACATCATCAAATGTATTTTTACAGTATAATGCTTTGCAAGGAGAAGCCTAAAGTGTGTAATTAACTGTTGATTCAATTCTATTGTGCAGTAAATTTTTTTCTCTTATATTACAATTTAAATATTAATAAGAATTTATTTGCAAAATAATCTTTTTGAAAATCTGTTTAAGCTCTGCTATTGATGGGTGGGCAGATTTTACACAGGTTTTTGGGATAAAATCATATATGTCATCTTCCTGTCAACAACATTTCTGAAGATTCAGAAACAGAGGTGGAGATTGATATACCTTTTTTGACTGGTGCTCTGATGTGGCATTCAGATTTCTTTTTTTTTTTTTTCTTTCAGAAAGACAGAAATCCAAGAATACATATTTATTTCTATGATATTGTTTTAACAATGTACTGAAAACTGATCTTAGTTCTGCATTTGTCTTTCTTACTGCAAGAATATCTACTTTCTCCATTTCCTATAAGTGCATTCAAAGTCACATTTTTTAAAGCTGCTGTTTCTTAATAGTGCTTTTAAAGGATCATCTAGATTTCCTGAACACAACTTTCAAAAATTACAAACAGCAGTGACACAGTGAAATTCGGAAAGGTGATATTAGAATGTCCCCAAAGACACAGAGTATGATTAAAAGCTATGACACAATCACCTTTATTCTGTTTCTGAAGGTCCTCTGGTGTCACAAAATAATGGTGCTGGACTACTAACCAAAAGGTTGGTGATTCAAATCCACCTGAGATGCTGTGGAAGAAGGTCTTGACAATCTACTTCCTTAAAACTAAAGCCATTGAAAACTCTATGGAACACAGTACTACTCTGAAACACATGGGGCCACTATGAGTCAGAATTAACTCAATGGAATGGCAATGGGTGTAGGGTTTTTTTTGGTTATATGCAATACATCACACGGCATGGATTCCAAGTGTACGTGGTGTGAATTTTGCTAGTTTCCCTCAGTTTCCTAGAATCATAACATCAGTGAAATCACCTGCAGTGCCTGGCACAAAGTAGAATTCATTTTTTTTTTTAATAATTTTTATTGTGCTTTAAGTGAAAGTTTACAAATCAAGTCAGTCTCTCACATATAAACTTACTTATATAAAAACATATACACCTTATTAAATACTCCCACTTACTTCTCCCTAATGAGTCAACCCGCTCCCTCCTTCCAGTCTCTCCTTTCGTGACCGTTTTGCCAGTTTCTAACCCCCTCCACCCTCCCACCTTCCCTCCAGACAGGAGATGTCAACATAGTCTCAAGTGTCCACCTGATGCAAGTAGCTCACTCCTCATCAGCCTCTCTCTCCAACCCATTGTCCAGTCCAATACATATCTGATGAGTTGGCTTCGGGAATGGTTCCTGTCCTGGGCCAACAGAAGGTTTGGGGACCATGACCACCGCGATTCTTCTAGTCTTAGTCAGGCCATTAACTCTGGTCTTTTTATGAGAATTTGGGGTCTGCATCCCACTGTTCTCCTGCTCCCTCAGGGATTCTCTGTTGTGCTCCCTGTCAGGGCAGTCATAGGTTGTGGCCAGGCACCATCTAGTTCTTCTGGTCTCAGGATGATGTAGTCTCTAGTTCATGTGGCCCTTTCAGAATTCATTTTTAAAAACTTAAAATAATAACAATAGCAAACACTTGTATGCCACTGTATATCAGTTGCTATTCAAGAACTTTATACATACTAATTTTTGAGCTAATTACCTCTCAACAACCTTATGAGGTAGTTAATAGGATTATGCCCATTTTACAGAGGATGTAACTGAGGCACAGAAGTTAAGTAAAATACCCCAATCCATGGGCCTAGTGAATTTTAGAGCCAGAATTCAAACCCAGGCCATTGGGAAACAGAGTATGTGCTCTTAAGCAAGAATACACTCTGTCTAAAAAGCATGGCAAAACAAACAAAAATTGTGATTCATGGACTGAATAAATTTTCCTAAACGTCCATTTTTTTTTTTCATTTCAATGTTCTATTTATTATTTTCAACTTTTAACTGTTACTGTGTTAAAACTCATCTTATGAAGAAAACTACTGTTGAAGACTAACCTAGGACTAGAATTACACCTAACTGGCAGGTTTGCCTTATAAGCTCCTGATTGTTGCTGTCCTTTATTGACTATCTTTACTAATTTTTTTTTACTAATTAGGCCACATTTCCAACTCTTGTCTGCTGTTTACCTGATAAGTTCTGTATCTTTGCTGTTCTTTCTATCTCTTAATATGTTACTACTATCTGAAGTACCCTCTTACTTACCCAACTGCCTCAGTTCCAGTGTCTTCCATTTAATTCTACATGGTTACTTCATGGGATTCAGGGTTTTATAAATTGCCAGGGCAAGACAAAAAATAGCCTGTCTCTCAAATATTCCACAAATCAGAACCCTGCAGACCTGAGACATAGCTCAATTTGTTGCTTAATACTTGAAATAACCTCCATCTTCAGATTGTGGTAGTGCTTCCATAATATTATTCTTTCTTGTCATCACTTTAATAAATTTTAATTCATATTCCTTTTACAGCACCAAGAAAAATAGAATACTAATTCTATGCTATAAAATTTGTACTTGGAAACTTCTATTATCCCTGAACTTGATATTGTCCATATAGATACTTTGTTGTATAGAGTATTAGATATAATTATGCTAATTTTGATGGTTGTATTAGAAATAGGATTTCAGTACTTTATTGAGATAATGTGGGAGAATTTATCCAATTTTAACTTTGACCCACGCTAACCACGTATCATTTATTATGAAGTCAAAGACTGCATAAATTATGAAGTCAAAGATAGCATACCTGATTTTAAATTAGTCAGCAAGTACAGTTTGTCCATTTATCCCTTTTCCAGCTCTACCTGTGTTATCTAATACTGTGTATGTCCCTGCAGGGTTATTGCCACCAGGCCTGGGTCCTTCTGCTTCTTTAGATTTTCTTCTAACTAATTAGAAGAGCCTAAATGAATCTGCTTCTCTTTTGTCCATCACAATGTCTAACACCCCAGGGGAATAGGTTTGTCTTATGGACACTCACAGATTTCTAAGACTCAGCTTCATCATTTACCCCTGGCTATGAATTCCCTGTCTGCCTAACCCACCACGGCGCCTCTATGGTGTCTATTTGTCCCTCCAGTTCATAGATATTACTCTAATTGCATATCTTCAAGGGCTTATTTATTTTGGTTAAAGTTTTCTTAAGTTGTGTTTGTCCGGCATGGTTTTATTTATTTAGCATGGTCTTTCCCATGTCATATTATAAAAGTTGGAAACTTTCTTTTTCTGCTCCACATTAGTTGTGAGAACCCTCAATGCCTGTAAAGATTGGGCTGTCAATCTGCTGGGCAGTGGAGAATTGATGAGAAATGGAAGATAGGTGGGAGATTTTGTTTCTAGTAGGCTAAAGGCAATTAGCTAAGGTAATTTTTATGGGTGAGTTATCCTGCCAAGGACTTGGGAGAGAGATGAGTTCAGAAATATGTGCTCAGACTTCCATTCCCAGATTCCTATCTCAGAGACAGAAACAAATCTTAAACACTAAACAGGATCCGATGTAACATGATCTTTTCATCTGATTCCAAATTATTTATTTCTCAAGCTAGAAGTTTGCTTCTAGTACATCTTGTATCACTTCAGAATTTATGATTAATAGACATTAATCTTAGTACTGCTCATGTAGAACCTGTACACAGAACAAGAGGCAGCCGTTTGAACAGAACAAGGGGATACTGCATAATTTAAAATCAGAAAAGGCGTGCCTCGGGGTTGTATCCTTTCACCATATTTATTCAATCTCAAACAATCCAAGAAGTTGGTCTGTATGAAGAAGAACGTGGCACCAGGATTGGAGGAAGACTCATCTGCAACATGTGTTATGCAGATGGCACAACCTTGCTTGCTGAAAGTGAAGAGGACTTGAAACACTTACTGATGAAGATCAAAGATTACAGACTTCAGTATGAATTACACCTTAACCTAAAGAAAACAAACATGCTCACAATTGGACAAATAAACAACATCATAATAAAAGGAGAAAATATTAAAGTTGTCAAGAGTTTCATTTTACTTGGATCCACAATCAATGCCTATGAAAGCAGGTGTAAGGAAGTAAACAACATATAAAACATATAGCACTGGGCAAATCAGCTGCAAAACACCTCTTTAAAGTGTTGAAAAGCAAAGATGTCACTTTGAGGACTAAGTTGTACCTAACCCAAGCTATAGTATTTTCAGTCACCTTATATGCATGAGAAAACTGGGCAGTGAATAAGAAAAACCAAAGAAGATGCCTTTGAATTATGGTGCTGACAAAGAATAATGAATATACTATAGACTGCCAGAAGAATGAACAAATCTGCCTTGAAAGAAGTACAGCAAGAATGTTTCTAGAAGGGAAGATGGCAAGACGTGGTCTTACAAACTTTGGGCATGTTATCAGGAAGGCCAGTCCCTGGAGAAGGGCGTTATGCTTGTTAGAGAATCAGTAAAAAAGATGAAAATGCTTAACAAGATGGATTGACACAGTGGCTGCAACAATGGGCTTAAATGTAGCAATGAGTGTGAAGATGGCTCAGGACTGAGCAGTGTTTTGTTAAGTTGTACATAGGGTCACTATGAGTCAGAACCGAGTAGACAGAACCTAACAGCAACAACAACAATGTCATGTTTTCACATATTTTATGTTTCTAATAATATAAGTAATCTATATTACTATGGAAACAAATTTAATTTGCAGTGTTTCCCAACTGAAGCATTCAGGCTGATTTTTCCTTATAATAACATAATAACACAGGCATAATATGATTACAGTAGACAAGTTGTTTGGTAACAACCGACAAGTCCATACATTGACATTATAATTTGAGTGCAGTCAAGAGTCTTGTTGAAATGTCCTGGCCTGGATTTTAAATTTATAATTGTTCTTATTACAAATCATATCAGTCAAAATATATAGAAAACATACATTGACTTCTAACTTTAAAATAGCAACAAAAAATTTCTGTGTTACACAACGGAGTATTACACAATGATAAAGAACAATGATGAATCTGTGAAGCATCTCATAACATGGATGAATCTGGAGGGCATTACATTGCGTGAAATAAGTCAACCACAAAAGGACAAATATTGTATGAGACCACTACTGTAAAAGCTCATGAAAAGGTTTACACAAAAAAGAAACAATCTTTGATGGTTAGGAGGGAGGGGACGGGTGGGGATGGAAAAACACTTAGACAATAGATAAGTGATAATTTTGTTGAAGGGTAAGACAGTACACAGTACTGGGGAAGCCAGCACAACTTGTACAAGGCAAGGTAATCGGTCATTGGAGCTCCTAGATACATCCAAATTCCCTGGAGGACCAAATTGCTGGGCTGAGGACGGTGGGGACCATGGTCTCAGGGAACATCTAGCTCAATTGGCATAACATAGCTTATAAAGAAAATGTTCTACATTCTACTTTGGTGAGTAGCGTCCGGGGACTTAAAAGCCTCTGAGCGTTGAGGATACTCCACTGGTCTCAACCCTTTGCAAGGAAAAATGAAGAAAACTAAAGGTACAAGGGAAAGATTAGTCCAAAAGACTAATAGACCACATCTACCACGGCCTCCACCAGACTGAGTCCAGTACTACTAGATGATCCCCAGCTACCACCACCGACTGCTCTGACAGGGATCACAATAGAGGGTCCCAGACATAGCTGGAGAAAAATGTAGCACAAAATTCTAACTCAGAAAGTCCAGACTTGCTGGCCTGACAGAGACCCTGAGAGTAAGGCCCCCCGGACACATGTTCAACTCAGTAATGAAGTCACTCCTCAGGTTCACCCTTCAGCCAAAGATTGGACAGGCCCATAAAACAAAAAAGAGACTAAAGGGGCACACCACCTCAGGGGCAAGGACTAGAAGGCAGGAGAGGACAGGAAAGTTGGTAATAGGAAACCCAAGGTCGAGAAGGGAGAACATTGTTATGTCATGGGGTTGTTAACCAATGTCATAAAACAATATGTGTACTAACTTTTTAATGAGAAACTAGTTCTGTAAACCTTCATCTAAAGTACATTAAAAGAAATAAAAAATTCTGTGTTAATATAGTTCAACAGTGTATCTACTTATGTCTTCTACCTCAAAAAACTTTATTTTAACAGTACAAATAAAGGAGTAAAAAATAATGCCCCCAAAATAAGGAGAATGGTAGAAAAATCAAATGGAAAGTATATGGAAAAGTGCAGAAATTGAAAAGTATATGGAAAATTACTATCTGACAACAGACCAGAGGGGGGAAAAAATTTTTCCTACTTGCAGGACAGAACTCTACAGAGACTTGGAAATTAAAATTAGGCCCTTCTTAAAGTGGCAAAGTGTGGTCATGGAACTAAAATCAGAAGGTAGTTATGCATATTGTCTAAGTTTTATATATATATGTATATATATATCACGTAAGTGTCAGTGAGACACAATGATCTCTGTAAAGTGTAAAATGATCTCAAAGGTAAATAATTGCCTGTAAAGTGGCAAAGTGTGGTCATGGAACTAAAATCAGAAGGTAGTTATGCATATTGTCTAAGTTTTATATATATATATATCATGTGTCAGTGAGACACAATGATCTCTGTAAAGTGTAAAATGATCTCAAAGGTAAGTAATTGCCTGTACTCACTCACCCTTGACTCTGTCAAAATAGTATATTTATATTCTTGCAATATTTGTTTTGTGGATATTAGAGATGAAATACAGCCTCAAAAGAGCAACATTAAGTGGGAGTCGGTGACAAGCTGAAGAAAAAATACCCACTGAATGTTGGGGGACTGCCAATGCAGAGACTAGCTTACTGTTTTTATCATCCCTTAGTAAAACATACCAGTCGACATACAACCACACCAATCAACTTTCTAATGCCTCACTCCTAAACATGAATGATATCCCAGATTCAGTAGAGGTAAGAAAGAATCCCTGACCTGAAAGTTGGAGCACTAAGTAAACAAACAAGCAGACGAAAAAGAACTCAGGAAGACACAGAGAGAATATGGGAAACAGGAGAAAATGTATGTCTATCTTTTATCTATCTATGTGTATATATCTCCATATAAATGATTTAAAAAAAAAAAAACATATGCACATCTAAATTGAGTGAGACAAGAAGTAAATGTATCCATAAAATTTAACTTTTGGAGAATAAGGACATGACTCTATTTTTTTTTTTTAAGCAGTAGAAATGAAACAAAAAATCCTCAGAAATCCCAGAAATGACAACAATGAGATGACGAGATGGAAGGTTTGAGAGTAGAGATAAGAAAATGACTGGCTGAGCTTGGGCAGTATAACACCCCACTATTAAGAGTTGAACAAGAGAACAGAGAATAGTTAGTTTAAAAAAATGAGAAAAAATAAAATAAAAGATATGCAATTATGATAGAAAAAAACAAGAAAATCCCTTGTAACTAAGTTTATGAATTTACAGATATAAAATACCCACAAAGAGCCTAGCACAATGAATTAAACACCTATACCACCAAGTGTCTCATCCTGATATTTTAGAAACTAAACATAAAAAAACCTAAAAGTTTTCAGAAAGAAAAAAATAACAAATGAATAAATAAATGAAGCAAGGGTAAATACCATTCTGGGCATCAGAATATCATGGCATTTCTCAGGAGCAAAACTGGAATGTAGGAGAATTGATCTTGAAATTACTATGGAAAATGCTTTCTAACTTGTAATTCTATAACAAATTAGATATTTTTTCATTAATTTGTAATAATTTTTGTCTCTCATGAATCCTCTGCTATGATTCTACGGAGTAAACATGGTCCTGCAAGGTGAGAAATTTAAAGAAGAGGAAAACAGGGTATCCAGGAAACAGAGATCCAATGCGAAACAGAAGGGAAGGGAAATTCTAGCATGATGAGAAAGGTCATTTTCACGCTAGCATTCAACCCATCAACCAAAACAGACTGTAAAAGGAAGACAATGAGTCTAAGAGAATTGCCTCAAAATATGAAAAAAATGAATTTATAGATTAACTGTGGTTGACTATACCAAATATAGTATTAGAATTTGGCGAGTTATTAATGGTAAGAATGGAGAAGAGGAAAAAAAAAGAAACAAAATACATGGTAATTGTTATCTCCAGTTAAAAGAAGTATCTCCCCCCGCCCCCAATTAATGTGATTTTAGGACATTATATTGATCAGATGTGACCAATATTTACATATCATTATAACATAAGTATAGTATTTACTTAAGAAATAACTGTGATTAAACTTTACTGAGAAACTGCAGTAAAGGAAAATGTTTTTACTTCATACAACATGAAAGGACTTACTTCATTATGGTAGGAAATATCTATAATTGAAACATCAAGATATAGCAGCATAAATATCAATTTAGAAATAAGGTAACAGATATCAGAAAAGACATCTAATGTAACTGAAAATATTTTAAAGTGCTTTCATATTTCATTAACAGTCATTTAATTCTATTTAACTTGTCATACTTATGATTTATATCTTCCCGTCTTCTTTTGATCCTTCTTTCAATTTGCATCTTCAACCTCTTTCCCTTAATTAACCTCATAAAGATTATTTCATAAATTGGAATAACGACTCAACATTTTACAAATGTTGCTTTATATTTTGGTCTTTTCCCAGTGATTTTTCAAAAGCATTTCAAAGGGTATCAAAATAGGTAAGCATAATTACTCTGAGGTTAGAAAGCCTAGGTTCAGTTTGATTCTCTGAATTACTAGATCTATTTCCTCAGGCTAATTACGTAACCTCCCTGCACTTTACTTTCTCCGTTTATAAATTGGAGAAAAATGTTGTTAGATACTGCCGAGTCACTTCTGACTCATAGCGACCTCATGTACAACAGAAGGAAACACTGCCCAGGCTTGCATCATCCTTATAATCATTGCTATGTTTGAGCCCATTGTTGCAGCCACTGTATCATTCATCTCCTTTAGGGTTTTTCACTTACCTCTTTTTCACTTACCTTACCAAGCATAATGTCCTTCTCAAGGGACTGGTCCCTCCTTATAACACGTCCAAAATGCGTGAAACAAAGTCTCTCCATCTTCACTTCCAAGGAGCATTTTGGCTGTATTTCTTTCAAGACAGACTTGTTCATTCTTCTGGCAGTTCATAGTATATTCGGTTCTCTTCACCAACACAACAATTCAAAGACATCAATTCGTCTTCAGTCTTCCTTATTCATTGTCCAGCTTTCACATGCATATGAGGTGATTGAAAACACCATGGCTTATGTCAGGCACACCTGGGTCCTCAAGGTGACATCTTTGCTTTTCAACACTTTAAAGAGGTCCTTTGCAGCTTTGCAGCAGATTTACCCAACACAATGTGTCTTTTGATTTCTTGACTGCTGCTTCCATGGCTGTTGATCGTGGATCCAAGCAAAATGAAATCCTTGACAACTGCAATCTTTTCTCCATTTATCATGATGTTGCTTATTGGTCCAGTTGTGAGGATTTTTGTTTTCTTTATGTTGAGGCGTAATCTATACTGAGTGCTGTAGTCTTTGACCTTCATCACTAAGTGCTTCAAGTCCTCTTTGCTTTCAGCAAATAAGGTTTTGTCAACTGCATGTCACAGGTTGTTCATGATTCTTTCTCCAATCCTGATGGAGAATTCTTTTTCATACAGTCCAGTTTTTTGAATTATTTGCTCAGTGCACAGATTGAATAAGTATGGTGAAAGGATGCAACCCTGACTCACACCTTTCCTAGTTTTAAACCTTGCAGTATCCACTTGCTCTGTTCAAATGACTGCCTCTTGGCCTATGTACAGGTTCCTCTCAAGCACAATTAAGTGTTCTGGTATTCCCATTTTTCGTGATGTTATCCATAATTCGTTATGATCCACGCAAATGCCTTTGCATAGTCAATAAAACACAGGGAAATGTCTTTCTGGTATTCTGGTATTCTCTGCTTTGAGCCACCTGACATCAGCAATGATATCCCTGGTTCCATGTCCTTTTCACAAGCCGGCTTGAATTTCTGGCACTTCCCTGTCAATATACTGCTGCAACCACTTTTGAATTATCTTCAGCAAAATCACACTTGTGTGTGATATTAATGATATTTTTCAATAATTTCCACATACTGTTGAATCATCTGTCTTTGGAATGGGCACAAATACAGATCTCTTCCAATCGGTTGGCCAGGTTGCTGTCTTCCAAATTTCTTGGCACAGACAAGTAAGCACCTCCAGGAGGAAAAAAAGAAAAGAAAAATATTATCTTCTTTATGAAGTATTGTGAAGGTAAAAAAAAAAAAAAGTAAAATAATTAGTGTAATTCCTGACATGAAACAAATACTCAATAAATTATAATTATTATCACTACTGCAGCAATATAGTCATTTTTTAATGTGCTGTTATTCCATTTTATTAAAAAAAAGCAGACTGCTACATATTTTATTAAAGAGATAATCTATAGAATTTAAAATAAACCATTTCAAACTTGGCGTAACTGTAGGATGCCATTCTTTTGATATAACATTCAGATAGTGAGTCATGGAGTTGTTAAATCACTTTTTGTTGTTAAATTTAATCCTTTGAGGCCATTTTTTATTTGTTTTCAAAAAGACTGTAAAAAATTTGTGCCCAATTTTATTTCCAGTCTTTATATTTCCAGTCTATTTTCTTTTTCTGATGCTTCTGTAACCAATTTCTAGAACTTATATAAATTACTTTCATTTTGGTAACATGAAACGAATTTGTTTTGAAATAGCACTTTCTGATACAACTGTTTCCATTGTCATTATTTCCTTTCCATATCCATTAATTCACCTATTTCTCCATCCATCTCTCTCTCCATCCAGCCATATATCTATTGGTAAATGATCTACCTCTGTATCTCGATCATCTGTTATCTACCTGTCCTCCAACTATATACAGATGTATGTATCATTTATCATCACCGTCTCTCTCTCTATATATATACATTATTAAAAGTTAGTGTGTTAGTGATATAGGTGGGGTCTGCCCACCTTGGCCATTTAATAATACAGTTGGTAAGACAGCATCAAGTATGTATTTATCTATGTATCATTTATCTTCTTTCTCTGTCTCTCTTTATATATATACTTATTTTTATAGTATTAAAGGTTAGTGACATAAGTAGGGTCTGCCCACCTTGGTCATTTAATAGTGCAACTGGTACAGGCAGCGTCAACTGTATGTAGGGAAAGGATTCTGGGAAATGTAGTTCCAGCTTAGCTAAGTTGCACAATACAAAGCCATACTCCATCCCTTGTCAACTTAACATCCAATCTCACCTCTCTTAACCAGAGTGATTTCTAAATAAAGACAATAACAATCACTCTTCTGCCAATTAGGACACATTGGGTGACTCTTGACTACTAACTATAAGTTTTGCAGTTTAAATTCACCCAGAGGTGCTTAGGATTAAAGGTCTGGCTACCTGCTTCCAAAAGGTCACAACCTTTAAAACACTATGGAGCACAGTTCTACTCTGAACACACGGGATCGCCATAAGTAGGAATCAACTCAAGGGCAGCTTTATTTATTTATTTATTTTAGTATCCCTTGTGGAACTATAAACTTGCCAACCCTCTCATCAAAAGAGGATACAGAGAGGGGGCCAAGAAGGCTGACTAGGTAGACGCTACCTCGGATCCCTCTTGCAACAAAGACTCGGAAAAACAAGTGAATCGATCACATACATGACAATCTACAAACCCTGAACAACAAACACAGATTTAAAGAGTTGACCTGAGTGACAGAGACAGAGAACGAACAACTATGGGGAAGCAGCAACTGTTTTCGGAGCCTGGAGCCAGCGTCCCAGTCAGGCGGCTTCATTAACATTGGAATTTCCTGAGCCAGAGGGAGAACGGCTCCTGCTCCGCGGCTTTTCTTTTCCCTTTTTTTTTTTTTTTTTTTGGTCTTTTCCTAACCCATTCTTCTGGCCTGAGAGAAGCAACCACAAAAAACCCAGGGACCAAAAATCCTTCCCTAATTGGACTAAAAGCACAGAACCAGCTCCAGGCAAGCGTATATGATCCATATCTCAGGCTTTCATCCCTACAGGGCCCGAGGTGGCTATTATAATGCAAAGGCATTTCACATAGGGATCTGACTTTTTTTTTTTAGTGGATTTAATGGAAAAACAAGTTTCCCAGGTCTGATATCTCTGCTTATTCAACAGAGCCCTAACTGACCCACAACAGAGACCTGAGGGCTGAAGCTTCCCCCAGACCACCTAGCCTATTGCCTTAGCGGTCTAAGGAGGGGGACACTTACCAATCAGTAGAGGTACTTGCATTGGCGGCCTAAGGTACAGATGCAGAGCCCTCCCACCAAGGTGCTTTAGGAATAGAGACACACCTACCTCACTGACACTTGGAGGAAGCCTGTCAGCATCCTGCCCTCGCGGAGTGTGAACCCCAGCCGCTAATAGAATCTGGTGCACACAACTATCACCACTACTTCTGAAGGTGGATAGGTGTTAGGGTGCAGCACACACTTGATGACCCAAAATCAGATTCTACACAAGAATAGTGAATAGACTCAGGCATATATATCTGGCAACAGCCCAAACCAGCTGGTAATAGGTCATAAGTAAGTCAAGGGCTACAACAATCACAACAGTACAATCTAGTAGCCCATCCAAGTATATTGAAAGAAAACAAAACAAGATAAGACTCAGTGAGCAAATATAGAATAAATCACTACAATATCTTAGTGATGGCTCAGAGGCAGCACTCGATATCAAACCACATAAAGAAGCAGACCATGACAGCTTCTATAACCCCCCAAACAAAAGAAGCAAAATCTTTCTCAAATGAAGATACAATCCTGAAATTGTCAGGTACAGAATATAAAAAACTAATTTACAGAATGCTTCAAGACATCAGAAACGAAATAAGGAAAACTGCAGAAAAAGCCAAAGAACACACTGATAAAACTGTTGAAGAACTCAAAAAGATTATTCAAGAACATAGTGGAAAAATTAATAAGTTGCAAGAATCCATAGAGAGACAGCATGCAGAAATCCAAAAGATTAACAATAAAATTACAGAATTAGACAACGCAATAGGAAGTCAGAGGAGCAGACTCGAGCAATTAGAATGCAGACTGGGACATCTGGAGGACCAGGGAATTAACACCAACATAGCTGAAAAAAAATCAGAGAAAAGAATTGAAAAAAATTAAGAAACCCTAAGAATCATGTGGGACTCTATCAAGAAGGATAACTTGCATGTGATTGGAGTCCCAGAACAGGGAGGGAGGACAGAAAACACAGAGAAAATAGTTGAAGAACTCCTGACACAAAAATTCCCTGACATCATGAAAGACGAAAGGATATCTATCCAAGATGCTCATCGAACCCCATTTAAGATTGATCCAAAAAGAAAAACACCAAGACATATTATCATCAAACTTGCCAACACCAAAGATAAAGAGAAAATTTTAAAAGCAGCCAGGGATGAAAGAAAGGTCTCCTTCAAGGGAGAATCAATAAGAATAAGTTCAGACTACTCAGCAGAAACCATGCAGGGAAAAAAGCAATGGGATGAGAGCACTGAAGGAGAAAAACTGCCAGCCAAGGATCATATATCCAGCAAAACTCTCTCTGAAATATGAAGGCAAAATTAAGATATTTACAGATAAACACAAGCTTAGAGAATTTGCAAAAAACAAACCAAAGCTACAAGAAATACTAAAGGAAATTGTCTGGTCAGAAAACCAATAATATCAGATACCAACACAACACAGAACAGAACATCTTGATATCAACTTAAATAGGGAAATCGCAAAAACAAATTAAGATTAATTAAAAAAAAATGCTCAAAACAGGGAATCATTGAAGTCAATATGTAAAAGATCACAAGAATCAAAAAGAGGGACTAAATACAGGTGGCATAGAACCGCCATATGGAGAGGGATACAAGGCAATATAGGACAATACGAGTTAGGTTTTTACTTAGAAAAATAGGGGTAAATATTAAGGTAACCACAAAGAGGTATAACAACTCCATAACTCAAAATAAAAACCAAGAAAAACGTAACGACTCAGCTAACATAAAGTCAAATACTGTGAAAATAAGGATCTCACAATTTACAAAGAAAAACGTCTCAGCACAAAAAAGTAAGTGGAAAAATGAAATTGTCAACAACACACATAAAAAGGCATCAAAATGACAACACTAAACACTTACTTATCTATAATTAGGCTGAATGTAAATGGAATAAATGCACCAATAAAGAGAGAGTCTCAGACTGGATAAAGAAACACGATCCATCTATATGCTGCCTACAAGAGACACACCTTAGACTTAGAGACACAAACAAACTAAAACTCAAAGGATGGAAAAAAAATATATCAAGCAAACAATAAGCAAAAAAGAAGAGGAGTGGCAATATTAATTTCTGACAAAATAGACTTTAAACTTAAATCCACCACAAAGGATAAAGAAGGACACTATATAATGATAAAAGGGACAATTGACCAGGAAGATATAACCATATTAAATATTTATGCACCCAATGACAGGGCTACAAGATACATAAATCAAATTTTAACAGAACTGAAAAGTGAGATAGACACCTCCACAATTATAGTAGGAGACTTCAACACACCACTTTCGGAGAAGGACAGGACATCCAGTAAGAAGCTCGATAGAGACACGGAAGACCTAATTACAACCATCAACCAATTTGACCTCATTGACTTATAAAGAACTCTCCACCCAACTGCTGCAAAGTATACTTTTTTTTCTAGTGCACATGGAACATTCTCTAGAATAGACCACATATTAGGTCATAAAACAAACCTTTGCAGAATCCAAACATCAAAATATTACAAAGCATCTTCTCAGACCACATGGCCATAAAAGTGGAAATCAATAACAGAAAAAGTAGGGAAAATAAATCAAATACTTGGAAACTGAACAATACCCTCCTGAAAAAAGACTGGGTTATAGAAGACATCAAGGAGGGAATAAGGAAATTCATAGAAAGCAACGAGAATGAAAATACTTCCTATCAAAACCTCTGGGACACAGCAAAAGCAGTGCTCAGAGGCCAATTTATATCAATAAATGCACACATACAAAAAGAAGAAAGAGCCAAAATCAGAGAACTGTCCCTACAACTTGAACAAATAGAAACTGAGCAACAAAAGAATCCATCAGGCACCAGAAGAAAACAAATAATAAAAATTAGAGCTGAACTAAATGAACGAAATGAATTAGAGAACAGAAAAACAATTGAAAGAATTAACAAAGCCAAAAGCTGGTTCTTTGAAAAAATTAACAAAATTGATAAACCATTGGCTAGACTGACTAAAGAAATACAGGAAAGGAAACAAATAACCCGAATAAGAAACGAGAAGGGCCACATCACAACAGACCCAACTGAAATTAAAAGAATCATATCAGATTATTACGAAAAATTGTATTCTAACAAATTTGCAAACCTAGAAGAAATGGATGAATTCCTGGAAAAACACTACCTACCTAAGCTAACACAATCAGAAGTAGAACAACTAAATAGACCCATAACAAAAAAAGAGATTGAAACAGTAACCAAAAAACTCCCAACAAAAAAAAACCCCGGCCTGGAGGGCTATACTGCAGAGTTCTACCAAACTTTCAGAGAAGAGTTAACACCACTACTACTAAAGGTATTTCAAAGCATAGAAAATGACGGAATACTACCCAACTCATTGTATGAAGCCACCATCTCCCTGATACCAAAACCAGGTAAAGACATCACAAAAAAAGAAAATTACAGACCTATATCCCTCATGAACATAGATGCAAAAATCCTCAACAAAATTCTAGCCAATAGAATTCAACAACATATCAAAATATTAATGTACCATGACCAAGTGGGATTTATACCAGGTATGCGAGGCTGGTTTAATATTAGAAAAACCATTAATGTAATCCACCATATAAATAAAACAAAAGACAAAAACCACATGATCTTATCAATTGATGCAGAAAAGGCATTTGACAAAGTCCAACACCCATTCATTATAAACACTCTCACCAAAACAGGAACTGAAGGAAAATTCCTCAACATAATAAAGGGCATCTATACAAAGCCAACAGCCAACATCACTCTAAATGGAGAGAGCCTGAAAGCATTTCCCTTGAGAACGGGAACCAGACAAGGATGCTCTTTATCACCGCTCTTATTGAACATTGTGCTAGAGGTCCTAGCCAGAGCAATTAGGCTAGACAAAGAAATAAAGGGCATCTGGATTCGCAAGGAGGAAGTAAAATTATCTCTATTTGCAGATGACATGATCTTATACACAGAAAACCCTAAGGAATCCTCCAGAAAAGTACTGAAACGAATAGAAGAGTTTGGCAGAGTCCCAGGTTATAAGATAAACATACAAAAATCACTTGGATTCCTCTACATCAACCAAAAGAACACCGAAGAGGAAATAACCAAATCAATACCATTCACAGTAGCCCCCAAGAAAATAAAATACTTAGGAAGAAATCTTACCAAGGATGTAAAAGACCTATACAAAGAAAACTACAAAGCTCTACTACAAGAAATTAAAAAGGAGATACTTAAGTGGAAAAACATACCTTGCTCATGGATAGGAAGACTTAACATAGTAAAAATGTCTATTCTACCAAAAGCCATCTATACATACAATGCACTTCCGATCCAAATTCCAATGTCATTTTTTAATGTGATGGAGAAACAAATCACCAACTTCATACGGAAGGGAAAGAAGCCTCGGATAAGCAAAGCATTACTGAAAAGAAGAAGAAAGTGGGAGGCCTCACTCTACCTGATTTCAGAACCTATTATACAGCCACAGTAGTCAAAACAGCCTAGTACTGGTACAACAACAGGCACATAGACCAGTGGAACAGAATTGAGAACTCAGATATAAATCCATCCACATATGAGCAGCTGATATTTGACAAAGGCCCAGTGTCAGTTAATTGGGGAAAAGACAGTCTTTTAACAAGTGGTGCTGGCATAACTGGATATCCATTTGCAAAAAAATGAAACAGGACTCACACCTCACACCATGCACAAAAACTAACTCCAAGTGGATCAAAGACCTAAACATAAAGACTAAAATGATAAAGATCATGGAAGAAAAAATAGGGACAACCCTAGGAGCCCTAATACAAGGCATAAACAGAATACAAAACATTACCAAAAATGATGAAGAGAAACCAGATAACTGGGAGCTCCTAAAAATCAAACACCTATGCTCATCTAAAAAAAAAAATAAAAATGCTCATCTAAAGACTTCACCAAAAGAGTAAAAAGACCACCTACAGACTGGGAAAGAATTTTCAGCTACGACATCTCAGACCAGCGCCTGATCTCTAAATTCTATATGATTCTGTCAAAACTCAACCACAAAAAGACAAACAACCCAATCAAGAAGTGGGCAAAGGATATGAATGCACATTTCACTAAAGAAGATATTCAGGCAGCTAACAGATACATGAGAAAATGCTCTCGATCATTAGCCATTAGAGAAATGCAAATTAAAACTACGATGAGACTCCATCTCACTCCAACAAGGCTGGCATTAATCCAAAAAACACAAAATAATAAATGTTGGAGAGCCTGCGGAGAGATTGGAACTCTTATACCCTGCTGGTGGGAATGTCAAATGGTACAACCACTTTGGAAATCTATCTGGCGTTATCTTAAACAGTTAGAAATAGAACTACCATACAACCCAGAAATCCCACTCCTCGGAATATACTCTAGAGATACAAGAGCCTTCACACAAACAGATATATGCACACCCATGTTTATTGTAGCTCTGTTTACAATAGCAAAAAGCTGGAAGCAACCAAGGTGTCCATCGACGGATGAATGTTTAAATAAATTGTGGTATACTCACACAATGGAATACTACGCATCAATAAAGAACAGTGACGAATCTGTGAAACATTTCATAACATGGAGGAACCTGGAAGGCATTATGCTGAGTGAAATTAATCAGAGGCAAAAGGACAAATATTGTATAAGACCACTATTATAAGATCTTGAGAAATAGTATAAACTGAGAAGAACACATACTTTTGTGGTTACGAGGGGGGAGGGAGGGAGGGTGGGAAAGGGTTTTTTACTGATTAATTAGTAGATAAGAACTGCTTTAGGTGAAGGGAAGGACAATGCTCAATACATGGAAGGTCAGCTCAACCGGACTGGACCAAAAGCAAAGAAGTTTCCGGGATAAACTGAATGCTTCAAAAGTCAGCGGAGCAAGGGCGAGGGTTTGGGGACCATGGTTTAAGGGGACTTCTAAGTCAATTGGCAAAATAATTCTATTATGAAAACATTCTGCATCCCACTTTGAAGTGTGGCGTCTGGGGTCTTAAATGCTAACAAGCAGCCATCTAAGATGCATCAATTGGTCTCAACCCACCTGGAGCAAAGGAGAATGAAGAACACCAAGGTCACACAATAACTAAGAACCCAAGAGACAGAAAGTGCCCCATGAACCAGAGACCTACATCATCCGAAGACCAGAAGAACTAGTTGGTGCCTGGCCACAATCGATGACTGCCCTGACAGGGAGCACAACAGAGAACCCCTGAGGGAGCGGGAGATCAGCGGGACGCAGACCCCAAATTCTCATAAAAAGACTATACTTAATGGTCTGACTGAGACTAGAGGAATCCCAGCGGTCATGGTCCCCAAACCTTCTGTTGGCACAGGACAGGAACCATTCCCGAAGACAACTCATCAGACATGGAAGGGACTGGACAGTGGGTAGGAGAGAGATGCTGATGAAGAGTGAGTTAATTATATCAGGTGGACACTTGAGACTGTGTTGGCATCTCCTGTCTGGAGGGGGGATGGGAGGATAGAGAGAGTTGGAAGCTGGCAAAATTGTCACAAAAGGAGAGACTGGAAGTGCTGACTCTTGGGGGAGAGCAAGTGGGAGTACGGAGTAATGTGTATATAAACTTATATGTGACAGTCTGACTTGATTTGTAAATGTTCACTTGAAGCTGAACAAAAGTTAATAAAATTTAAAAAAAAAAAGAGGATACAAATCTTTCTATTCATCTCTGGGTCATGTTTATCCCACTTGGTTGCTCTAATGCCCAGCCAAGATCTCCGTACCAACTTTCACAACATTAAATACGCAGCCGTTACTTTACTTCTGCCTTCGAAAGTACATGCAAAATTTCTCTTGCAGCTTACACTAACCTGGAATCATGCATTGAAGGAAATCATGAAAAACGTAACTCCAACTCAGCTGGGTTACATAGTATAAAACCATCACTCACACTTTATGCCGCCTGTGCTAACTGCACTATTAAAAGGCCAACACAGGCACACCCCACCTTTATCCCTAACTGCGTAGTAAGAATCACCATAAATCCAGTTTCACCTGGAAATGGATCCAGGCTTCACCTTTCCCCATCTCCATGATCCTCATCATCATCCACTGCAGTGCCACTTCCCTTCTGTCCCTAACCACTTAGGTCAGACTTCATCCCTGGCTACCCTGAGCCAAGTCAAAACATACCTGGCCACCTGGTGAGAGGTCACTGGGTATGCTAAAGGCTCAGAGATCTGCACAGCTTCCTGCACCTCAGACCAGCCAGGCCCCCATTCTCTCTTTCTCTAGCCTCCTGGGCTAGGTCACAAGATAGAAGGACTCTATGCTTCACTGACTACCTGTTTAGCCTTTCTGAGTCACCCAGCCACCCAGAGGTGGTCTTCATGAGTTAGAACTCTGTCCTTTGACTGCCTGCATAGCCTTCCTGTGAACTAGCCATATTGAACTAAGTCAAAAGCTCATTTCCCCTGTGGTTTTTTTAATTTTCTATATTGGCTCCCAAAATTCACTGAGACTATTCCTTATATATGGAGCCCTGGTGGCACAGTGGTTAAGAGCTGGGCTGCTAATGAAAAAGTCTGCAGTTTGAATCTACCAGCCACTCCTTGGAAACCCTATGGGGCAGTTCTACTCTGTCCTATAGGGTTGTTATGAGTCGGAATCGATTTGATGGTAATGGATTTTGTTTTTGGTTTTATTCCCTATAATTATAGCTACACATTTATTATAACAAGAAAGGATACAAGTGAACAGATGCATTAGGTAAGGTCTGGGCAATTTTCCAGCAGAAGTCTTCCATTGTCCCCAGGGATCTGCCATGCAGTCTCCCATCCTTGGCTATTCTCACCAATCCGGGAAGCCTCAAAGAGAGAGCGCCAGGGTCCAGCGTCCCTTAGTCTTTGGGACATCAATGAATATGCATGACTGGGGCCTTAATGCGTAGTTATACTCTATGCAATCAATAAATACGCGTGATTGACAGCATTGTGCTTCCCTCTCTTCCAGAGGCCTGTTGCCAGGTTGGAGTCTCCGTAGCCCTATCATTTAAAAAAAAAAATTTTTTTTTTTCATTTGTATATGTTTAACTGTTTAACAGCTTACGATATGCAGATGACACAACCTTGTTGCCAAAAGGAAAGGACTTGAAGACTACAGCCTTCAGTATGGATTATACCTCACGATAAAAAAATGGATTATACCTCACGATAAGGAAAACAAAAATCCTATAAACAACATCATGATTGATGGAGAAAAGATAGAAGTTGTCAAGGATTTTATTTTACTTGGATCCACAATGAACATCCATGGAAGCAGCAGTCAAGAAATCAAAGGACTCATTGCACAGGGCAAATCTGCTGCAACAGATCTCTTTAAAATGTTAAAAAGCAAAGATGTCACGTTGAGGACTAAGGTGTGCCTGACCAGGCCATGGTGTTTTCAATCGTCTCTTATGCATGTGAAAGCTGGATAGTTAATAAGGAAGATTGAAGAAGAACTGACACCTTCTTGGTGAAGAATATTGAATATACCACGGAATGCCAGAAGAACGAACAAATCTGTCTTGGAGGAAGTACAGCCAGAATGTTCCTTGGAAGCAAGGATGGTGAGACTTGGCCTCATATACTTTGAACATGTTATCAGGAGTGACCAGTCCCTGGAGAACGACATCATGCTTGCTAAAATGAAGGTCAGTGAAAAAGAGGAAGATCCTCAGTGAGATGGACTGACACAGTGGCTACAACTATAGGCTCAAGCATAGCAAAGATTGTGAGAATTGTGTAGAACCAGGCAGTGTTTTGTTCTGTTGTATATAAGGTCACTAAGAGTTGGACACAACTTGAGGAGACCTAGCAACAACAGTAAGTTTTGAGGGGCTGTTTTAGAAAACAAAGGCACCTTGATTGCTGGGGACTTTCCAGGGCTATTGGTACTAAGAGTTTGGCTGCTAACCAAAAGGTCCATGATTCAAACCTACCAGCTGCTCTGTAGGAGAAGGATGTGGCAGTGTGCTTCTGTAAAGATGAAAAGAAAAACCAAACCTGTTGCCATCAAGTAGATTCTGACTCATAGCGACCCTATAGGAGAGAGTAGGTAGAACTGCACCATAGAGTTTCCAAGGAGTGCCTGGTAAGTTTGAACTGCTGTGGCTAGCAGTCGTAGCTCTTAACCAGTATGCCACCAGGAGTTTGGAAATCCCGTGGAGCAGTTTTACTCTGTCCTAGAGAGTTGCTGAGTCAGAATCAACTCAACAACAGTTTTGTTTTGTTTTGTGCTGGATCCAGAGACAAAGGCCATACACACTCTTTCTACAAAACTACACACACGCACACACACAAACATACATATAGACATGTATGTATATGCATTTGTATATATACGTATGTGTATATATGCATATTCATGTATATGTATTTCAATTATGTATGAAAATCTTTTCATTCCTTCAATAACCTCTTGCCAAGAACCCTGATGATTAAATGTGATCAAGCTTAAAATAGTCAAAGCATGATGCAAAACACATGAAAATAATGTGTGAATTACAAAGATGTAGAACGCATTGGTCGTATGGCCAGGCAATTGGTTTTTTGACAGCTTTGGATAAATGAAAGAATTAATAAAGAATGATAGAGAAATGTTAACAGAAAACAGCATAAAAATCAGAGAACAAAGATAATAACTACAAACAAGAAGATTAAGAAAGTTGGAATCTTCATACATTTGCTGGACTGTACCAAATAAGCAGACCCTAGAATGGTTTAATTTCAGAATACGGTTCTTCAATGGAATGAAATATTTTGTAGTGCTGAGCACTTATATTTTAATAATGCATTACTGTATATGGTTGTGTTCACAAAGTTATATACATTATTAACTAGGTAAAGTTTAAGGAAAATTCAATGCTCACCCTTTCATTTTTTTTTTCTTTAGATTTATTATTCAAATGTTGAACACCTGGGCCACATTTTCTCTGCTTTTTCTTTTCATGTTTTTAGATTACAGTCACTACACAAGATACTGTCCTTAACCTTATTTTTTTTTTTTATCTCATGTGGAATAATCTTATTAACCCCTACATGTTCTAATACCTTCTACGTACTGATAATTTCTAAATCTATTGGTACCGACTTTCTTCTGAGCTTCAGACCTGTATTTTCAATGACCATTCAATATGTTCCTATTCAGGAGGCCTAAATTTAAATTAATCCACTTTGCCTACAAACTTAATTAAGAAATGACAATTTACACAAGCAGGAAACATTTTTTTTACTCACAAAATAATATTTACTATTTTGTATAATTAATTTTTATTACTTTATATTATACTTATATTTCATATTACATTAATCTGCTGATCCATTGCACAATTTGTTTACTGCAAAAATTTCTATATTTTACCAAACGTATTTTCATCAATTATATTTAAAGTAAATTATTCCCTTCAATTTTTTTTTTTTATAATAACTTTTATTAAGCTTCAAGTGAACGTTTACAAATCCAATCAGTCTGTCACATATAAGTTTACATACATCTCACTCCCTACTCCCACTTACTCTCCCCGTCTTGAGTCAGCCCTTTCAGTCTCTCCTTTCTTGACAATTTTGCCGGCTTCCCTCTCTCTCTATCCTCCCATTCCCCCTCCAGACAAGAGTTGCCAACACAATCTCAAGTGTCCACCTGATATAATTAGCTCACTCTTCATCAGCATCTCTCTCCCACCCGCTGACCAGTCCCTTTCATTTCTGATGAGTTGTCTTCGGGGATGGTTCCTGTCCTGTGTCAACTGAAGGTCTGGGGAGCATGGCCGCCGGGATTCCTCCAGTCTCAATCAGACCATTAAGTTTGGTCTTCTTATGAGAATTTGGGGTCTGCATCCCACTGATCTCCTGCTCCCTCAGGGGTCCTCTGCTGAGCTCCCTGTCAGGGCAGTCATCGATTGTGGCTGGGCACCAACTAGTTCTTCTGGTCTCAGGATGATGTAGGTCTCTGGTTCATGTGGCCCTTTCTGTCTCTTGGGCTCTTAGTTGTCATATGGGCTTGGTGTTCTTCATTTTCCTTTGCTCCAGGTGGGTTGAGACCAATTGCTGCATCTTAGATGGCTGCTTGTTAGCATTTAAGACCCCAGACGCCACATTTCAAAGTGGGATGCAGAATGATTTCATAATAGAATTATTTTGCCAATTGACTTAGAAGTCCCCGCAAACCATGTTCCCCAGACCCCCGCCCTTGCTCCGCTGACCTTTGAAGCATTCATTTTATCCCGGAAACTTCTTTGCTTTTGGTCCAGTCCAATTGAGCTGACCTTCCATGTATTGAGTGTTGTCTTTCCCTTCACACAAAGCAGTTCTTATCTACTGATTAATCAATAAAAAAACCCTCTCCCACCCTCCCTCCCTCCCCCCCTCGTAACCACAAAAGTATGTGTTCTTCTCAGGTTTACTATTTCTCAAGATCTTATAATAGTGGTCTTATACAATATTTGTCCTTTTGCCTCTGACTAATTTCGCTCAGCATAATGCCTTCCAGGTTCCTCCATGTTATGAAATGTTTCAGAGATTCGTCACTGTTCTTTATCGATGCGTAGTATTCCATTGTGTGAATATACCACAATTTATTTACCCATTCATCCGTTGATGGACACCTTGGTTGCTTCCAACTTTTTGCTATTGTAAACAGAGCTGCAATAAACATGGGTGTGCATATATCTGTTTGTATGAAGGCTCTTGTATCTCTAGGGTATATTCCTAGGAGTGGGATTTCTGGCTTGTATGGTAGTTCTATTTCTAACTGTTTAAGATAACGCCAGATAGATTTCCAAAGTGGTTGTACCATTTTACATTCCCACCAGCAGTGTATGAGAGTTCCAATCTCTCCGCAGCCTCTCCAACATTTATTATTTTGTGTTTTTTGGATTAATGCCAGCCTTGCTGGTGTGAGATGGAATCTCATCGTAGTTTTAATTTGCATTTCTCTAATGGCTAATGATCGAGAGCATTTTCTCATGTATCTGTTGGCTGCCTGAATATCTTCTTTAGAGAAATGTGTGTTCATATCCTTTGCCCACTTCTTGATTGGGTTGTTTGTCTTTTTGTGGTTGAGTTTTGACAGAATCATGTAGATTTTAGAGATCAGGCGCTGGTCGGAGATGTCATAGCTGAAAATTCTTTCCCAATCTGTAGGTGGTCTTTTTACTCTTTTGGTGAAGTCTTTAGATGAGCATAGGTGTTTGATTTTTAGGAGCTCCCAGTTATCGGGTTTCTCTTTATCATTTTTGGTAATGTTTTGTATTCTGTTTATACCTTGTATTAGGGCTCCTAGGGTTGTCCCAATTTTTTCTTCCATGATCTTTATCGTTTTAGTCTTTATGTTTAGGTCTTTGATCCACTTGGAGTTAGTTTTTGTGCATGGTGTGAGGTATGGGTCCTGTTTCATTTTTTTGCAAATGGATATCCAGTTATGCCAGCACCATTTGTTAAAAAGGCTGTCTTTTCCCCAGTTAATTGACACTGGTCCTTTGTCAAATATCAGCTGCTCATACGTGGATGGATCTATGTCTGGGTTCTCAATTCTGTTCCATTGGTCTATGTGTCTGTTGTTGTACCAATACCAGGCTGTTTTGACTACTGTGGCTGTATAATAGGTTCTGAAGTCAGGTAAGGTGAGGCCTCCCACTTTCTTCTTCTTTTTCAGTAGTGCTTTGCTTATCCGGGGCTTCTTTCCCTTCCATATGAAATTGGTGATTTGTTTCTCTATCCCCTTAAAATATGACATTGGAATTTGGATCGGAAGTGCGTTAAATGTATAGATGGCTTTTGGTAGAATAGACATTTTTACTATGTTAAGTCTTCCTATCCATGAGCAAGGTATGTTTTTCCACTTAAGTATGTCCTTTTGAATTTCTTGTAGTAGAGCTTTGTAGTTTTCTTTGTATAGGTCTTTTACATCCTTGGTAAGATTTATTCCTAAGTATCTTATTTTCTTGGGGGCTACTGTGAATGGTATTGATTTGGTTATTTCCTCTTCGGTGTTCTTTTTGTTGATGTAGAGGAATCCAAGTGATTTTTGTATGTTTATTTTATAACCTGAGACTCTGCCAAACTCTTCTATTAGTTTCAGTAGTTTTCTGGAGGATTCCTTAGGGTTTTCTGTGTATATAATCATGTCATCTGCAAATAGTGATAACTTTACTTCTTCCTTGCCAATCCGGATACCTTTTATTTCTTTGTCTAGCCTGATTGCCCTGGCTAAGACTTCCAACACGATGTTGAATAAGAGTGGTGATAAAGGGCATCCTTGTCTGGTTCCCGTTCTCAAGGGAAATGCTTTCAGGTTCTCTCCATTTAGAGTGATATTGGCTGTTGGCTTTGCATAGATGCCCTTTATTATGTTGAGGAATTTTCCTTCAATTCCTATTTTGGTAAGAGTTTTTATCATGAATGGGTGTTGGACTTTGTCAAATGCCTTTTCTGCATCAATTGATAAGATCATGTGGTTTTTGTCTTTTGTTTTATTTATGTGATGGATTACATTAATGGTTTTTCTGATATTAAACCAGCCTTGCATACCTGGTATAAATCCCACTTGATCAGGGTGAATTATTTTTTTGATGTGTCGTTGGATTCTATTGGCTAGAATTTTGTTGAGGATTTTTGCATCAATGTTCATGAGGGATATAGGTCTATAATTTTCTTTTTTTGTAATGTCTTTACCTGGTTTTGGTATCAGGGAGATGGTGGCTTCATAGAATGAGTTGGGTAGTATTCCATCATTTTCTATGCTTTGGAATACCTTTAGTAGTAGTGGTGTTAACTCTTCTCTGAAAATTTGCTAGAACTCTGCAGTGAAGCCGTCCGGGCCAGGACTTTTTTTTGTTGGGAGTTTTTTGATTACCGTTTCAATCTCTTTTTTTGCTATGGGTCTATTTAGTTGTTCTACTTCTGAATGTGTTAGTTTAGGTAGGTAGTGTTTTTCTAGGAATTCATCCATTTCTTCTAGGTTTTCAAATTTGTTAGAGTACAATTTTTCATAATAATCTGAAATGATTCTTTTAATTTCATTTGGTTCTGTTGTGATGTGGTCCTTCTCATTTCTTATTCGGGTTATTTGTTTCCTTTCCTGTATTTCTTTAGTCAGTCTAGCCAATGGTTTATCAATTTTGTTAATTTTTTCAAAGAACCAGCTTTTGGCTTTGTTAATTCTTTCGATTGCTTTTCTGTTCTCTAATTCATTTAGTTCAGCTCTAATTTTTATTATTTGTTTTCTTCTGGTGCCTGATGGATTCTTTTGTTGCTCAGTTTCTATTTGTTCAAGTTGTAGGGACAGTTCTCTGATTTTGGCTCTTTCTTCTTTTTGTATGTGTGCATTTATTGATATAAATTGGCCTCTGAGCACTGCTTTTGCTGTGTCCCAGAGGTTTTGATAGGAAGTATTTTCATTCTCGTTGCTTTCTATGAATTTCCTTATTCCCTCCTTGATGTCTTCTATAACCCAGTCTTTTTTCAGGAGGGTATTGTTCATTTTCCAAGTATTTGATTTCTTTTCCCTCGTTTTTCTGTTATTGATCTCTAGTTTTATTGCCTTGTGGTCTGAGAAGATGCTTTGTAATATTTCGATGTTTTGGACTCTGCAAAGGTTTGTTTTATGACCTAATATGTGGTCTATTCTAGAGAATGTTCCATGTGCGCTGGAAAAAAAAGTATATTTTGCAGCAGTTGGGTGGAGAGTTCTGTATAAGTCAATGAGGTCAAGTTGGTTGATTGTTGTAATTAGATCTTCCGTGTCTCTGTTGAGCTTCTTACTGGATGTCCTGTCCTTCTCCAAAAGTGGTGTGTTGAAGTCTCCTACTATAATTGTGGAGGTATCTATCTCGCTTTTCAGTTCTGTTAAAATTTGATTTATGTATCTTGCAGCCCTGTCATTGGGTGCGTAAATATTTAATATGGTTATGTCTTCCTGATCAATTGTCCCTTTTATCATTATATAGTGACCTTCTTTATCCTTTGTGGTGGATTTAAGTCTAAAGTCTATTTTGTCAGAAATTAATATTGCTACTCCTCTTCTTTTTTGCTTATTGTTTGCTTGATATACTTTTTTCCATCCTTTGAGTTTTAGTTTGTTTGTGTCTCTAAGTCTAAGGTGTGTCTCTTGTAGGCAGCATATAGATGGATCGTGTTTCTTTATCCAGTCCGAGACTCTCTGTCTCTTTTTTGGTGCATTTAGTCCATTTACATTCAGGGTAATTATAGATAAATAAGTTTTTAGTGCTGTCATTTTGATGCCTTTTTATGTGTGTTGTTGACAATTTCATTTTTCCACACACTTTTTTGTGCTGAGGCGTTTTTCTTAGTAAATTGTGAGATCCTCATTTTCATAGTGTTTGACTTTATGTTAGTTGAGTCGTTACGTTTATCTTGGTTTTTGTCTTGAGTTATAGAGTTGTTATGCCTTTTTGTGGTTATCTCATTATATACCCCTATTTTTCTAAGTAAAAACCTAACTTGTATTGTTCTATATCGCCTTGTATCACTCTCCATATGGCAGTTCAATGCCTCCTGTATTTAGTCCCTCTTTTTGATTATTGTGATCTTTTACCTATTGACTTCCATGATTCCCTGTTATGTGTATTTTTTTTTTAATTAATCTTAATTTGTTTGTTTTTGTGATTTCCCTATTTGAGTTGATATCAGGACGTTCTATTTTGTGACCTTGTGTTGTGCTGATATCTGATATTATTGGTTCTGTGACCAAACAATATCCTTTAGTATTTCTTGTAGCTTTGGTTTGGTTTTTGCAAATTCTCTAAACTTGTGTTTGTCTGTAAATATCTTAATTTCGCCTTCATATTTCAGAGAGAGTTTTGCTGGATATATGATCCTTGGTTGGCAGTTTTTCTCCTTCAGTGTTCTGTATATGTCGTCCCATTTCCTTCTTGCCTGCATGGTTTCTGCTGAGTAGTCAGAACATATTCTTATTGATTCTCCCTTGAAGGAAACCTTTCTTTTCTCCCTGGCTGCTTTTAAAATTCTCTGTTTATCTTTGGTTTTGGTGAGTTTGATGATAATATGTCTTGGTGTTTTTCTTTTTGTATCAATCTTAAATGGGGTTCGATGAGCATCTTGGATAGATATCCTTTCGTCTTTCATGATGTCAGGGAAGTTTTCTGTCAGAAGTTCTTCAACTATTTTCTCTGTGTTTTCTGTCCCCCCTCCCTGTTCTGGGACTCCAATCACCCGCAGGTTATCCTTCTTGATAGAGTCCCACATAATTCTTAGGGTTTCTTCATTTTTTTTAATTCTTTTATCTGATTTTTTTTCAGCTATGTTGGTGTTGATTCCCTGGTCCTCCAGATGTCCCAGTCTGCATTCTAATTGCTCGAGTCTGCTCCTCTGACTTCCTAGTGTGTTGTCTAATTCTGTTATTTTATTGTTAATCTTTTGGATTTCTACATGTTGTCTCTCTATGGATTCTTGCAACTTATTAATTTTTCCAGTATGTTCTTGAATAATCTTTTTGAGTTCTTCAACAGTTTTATCAGTGTGTTCCTTGGCTTTTTCTGCAGTTATCCTAATTTCATTTGTGATATCATTAAGCATTCTGTAAATTAGTTTTTTATATTCTGTATCTGATAATTCCAAAATTGTATCTTCATTTGGGAAAGATTTTGATTCTTTTGTTTGGGGGGTTGGAGAAGCTGTCATGGTCTGCTTCTTTAAGTGGTTTGATATGGATTGTTGTCTCCGAGCCATCACTGGGAAACTAGTTTTTCCAGAAAATCCGCTAAAAAAAAACTGCAGTCAGATCCCTATCAGAGTTCTCCCTCTGGCTCAGGCTATTCAGATGTTAATGAAGCCGCCTGGGGAGGGTGGGGGAGGGAACAGAGAGATAGGAGAGTAGCACCTTAGAATATAGCCAGAGTTGCTTGTCTTGCTTGGAATGACTGTTATATCTGAGATTCCCGCGGGCGCGTCGCCTATGTGTGCTGGCTGTGTGGAGATTGCCCCCGGGGGCTCTGGCCCACTGGAGTCACGGTCAGATCCTCCGCTTCCAGCCCCACGCCCAGCGTCAAGGCTCCCCTACTGGGACGGTGCACTCTCAACTCCAAAATCAGTCGCTGCCTCCCGGGGACTTCTCGTCCCTCCAGCCGCGTGGCCGTGCCGCCCCTGTGAACCAGGTGGGCCCCCTCCCGGGGTTAGTTCAGATGGGTGGAGTAGCTCCCCGTGCTTGTGCCGCGACCAAGTGTCCCGGCTGGAACGCTGTTCTCCCCACTCCAATACCAGTCGCTGCCTCCCGGGGACTTCTCCTACCGGCTGCGTCCCACGCCGCCCGCGCGACCCGGCTGGTCCCCTTCCCGGGGTTACTTCAGGGGGTGGAGCAACTCTCCGTGTTTATGGCGTACCTGCGAGCAGTCCAAATCCCTGCGGGACGGTTCCCCGGCTCGGATGCTGCTCTTTCTGCTCCAAGATCAGTCACTGCCTCCCAGGGACTTCTCCTACCGGCTGCGTCCCACGCCGCCCGTGGAACCGGCTGGTCCCCCTCCCGGGGTTAGTTCAGGGGGGTGGAGCAGGCCTCTGTGCTTGTGCCGTACCTGACTGGTACGCTGGCTCCAGGCTCTGGAAACTATCGCTGCTTCCCTGTATTAGTTCGTTCGCCGTCTCTAAATCTGTGTTTGTTGTTCAGGGTTCGTAGATTGTTATGTATGTGATCGATTCACTTGTTTTTCCGTGTCTTTGTTGTAAGAGGGATCCGAGGTAACGTCTGCCTAGTCCGCCATCTTGGCTCCGCCATTTCCCTTCAATTTTAAAAAATTTTTTTTATTTGAGAGAATTGTGGATTCGCATGAAGGTATAATAAATAATAGAGACTCTGTGTAACCTTCACCCATTTTCCCCCAATGGTAACATATTTTATAGCTATATTACAATATCACAACCAGGGAACTGACATTGAAAAAATTTACCAATATTATTAGTCAGACTTCACCAGTTTTACATGCACTCATTTATGTGTGTGTTGCCAGGTGGAAACCCCAGGTTCTGCTAGTCGTGACTTGTTATAGTCAATAAACAAGAGACCAAGGTGGGAGAGAAGAAAGCGGCCTTTATTTTGTTGTACAATGAAAGTAGCAATCAGCCCTCAAGACTGCTCGCAAGCTTTTACAGAGAACAGAAAAGGGAATGCAAAGTCATCATGAATATTCAGAATATACCTTTACGCAGGTGTGCAGGGCTTGAGGATGACTATGCATTTTCTCTAGACAAGGGATGGATTCTCTGGGATGGAAGAAGAGCTCAATTTCCCTTCATTAGCATATTAAGTCTCCACCCAGAGGTAGGGTGCTTGTATGTATTTTTCACTTAATGAGCTGATAAGTCACTCGAAGTGCTAAGATGGTGTAGAAAACCTCCTAAAATCGGTTGAGGCCCACTATGGCTGTTCTGGGATTATCTTGTCAAGGACAATTTCAGAAGAATGTGTGGTCTGTTCTCCTCAGTATAGGAGGATACGCCAGACCAGGCATCTCTAGAAGAGCTGGGCTCTGAGGCTGCCTGCCTTACGTGTGTGTGTGTGTGTGTGTGTGTGTGTGTGTGTGTGTGTGTGTGTGTATTTGGTTCTATGTCATATTATCATGTGTTGATTTGTATGACCACCTTCACAGTCAAGGTACAGAACAATTCCATCACAAAGACTCTCCTACTACCCTTTATAACCACACCCACTCACACTGTCCTGCAAACCCTGGCAACTACTAATCTGTTCTTTATTGTGATAATTTTGTCGCTTTAGGAATTTTATATAAATGGAATCATACAGAATGTAACCTTTTGAGATTAGCTTTTTTCACTCATCGTACTTTCCTTGAGATCCATTCAACTTGTTGTTCTTGTTGTTGTTAGGTGTTGTCGAGTCCGTTCCAACTCATAGAGGCTGAGTGTGCAACAGAACAAAACAGTGCCTGGTCCTGCACCATTCTCATGCTTGAGGATGCTTGATGGGTTACACTTGAGCCCATCGTTGCAGTCACTGTGTCAGTCCATCTCTTTGACAGACTTTCTCTCTTTTGCTGACCTTCTATTTTACCAAGAATGATGTTCTTCTGTAGGGACTGATCCCTTCTTATAACATATTCAAAGTGCATTAGACAAAGTCTCGCCATCCTCATTTCTAAGGAGCATTCTGGCTGTACTTCTTCCAAGACAGATTTGTTTGTTCTCTGGCAGTCCATGCTATATTCAATATTCTTGGCCAACACCATAATTCAAAGGCATTGATTCTTTTTCAGTCCTCCTTATTCATTGCCCATGCATATGAGGCCATTGAAAATATCACATCTTGGATCAGGTGCACCTTAGTCCTCAAAATGACGTCATTGCTTTTAACACTTTAAAGAGTTCTTTTGCAGCAGATTTGCCCAATGCAATAATACATCATTTGATTTCTTGACTTCTGCTTCCATGGGCATTGATTATGGATCCAAGTAAAATGGAATCTTTAACAACTTCAATATTTTCTATGCTTATCATGATGTTGCTTAATGGTCTAGTTGTGAGAATTTTTTTTTCTTTATGTTGAGGTATGATCTATACTGAAGGCTGTAGTCTTTGATCTTCATCAGTAAGTACTTCAAGTCCTCTTTGCTTTCAGTAAGCAAGGTTATTATGCCATCTGTATGTAACAGGTTGTTAATGAGTTTTCCTCTAATCCATTCAAGTCATTGTGTGTATAAACAGTGTTTTTTTTTCTTTTTCACTGTTGAGTAGTATTCCATGGTATGGAAGCACTAGAGTTTGATTAACTTTCACCCACCAAAGAACTTTTAAGTTATTTTATTAGGCCATGTACGTCCATATATAGTTTTTTGTGTGCCCAAGAGTATAAATGCCAGCCTGTATGTTAAGAGCACGTTTAGTTTTATAAGAAACTGCCTTATTCTTTTTCTAAATGTCTTTACCATTTTATATTCCCACGAGTTTCTCAAATCTTTGCCAGCATTTGTATTTTCTCTTTTTCTTATTTTACACATTCTGATAGTGTGTGGTGATATTACAGTTTACACTTCATTTCTCTGATGTCTAATGATCTTGAACAACTTTTCATGTACTTAATTGTTACCTGTATTCCTCTTCAGCAAAATGTGTGTTCATGCCTTTTGTCCATTTTCTAAATGGATTACTTGTTTTATTACAGTTCAGTTCTTTTTATAGTTAAGTCCTTTGTTGGATATGTGGCTTGCATTTATCAAATTTTCCTTTTTTGCTTGTGCTTTAGATGTCAAGTCTAAGAAATCTTCATCTATACCTAAGCCCTGGACATATTCTCTTATTTTTTCCAGGTATTTTGAGATTTTATTTCAAATACTCAAGGCTGAGATCTATTTTGAGTTAAATTTTCTATACAGTATGGTTTTAGGTCAAGGTTCTTTTCTGCCACCAGCTTATTCAAATGCTCAGTCTTTTGAAACTTTTTTGATTTTAATATTTTTTATTGTTGAGAGAAGTAAACACAAAATTTCATGATTAATATTAATTTGACTGATATTTAAAAGGAAAAATGTAGAAATTTTAAAAATGTGCTACTAATTTCAATGTTAACTCATCCCCATCTTTGCAAATATGTGTAGTCCTTTAGAACACTCTTTAGATATAATTTTTCTTTTTCATTTTGAAACACATAATCACAAAGAATTCTGTTGTTTGGATAATTCTACTTCTAGTAGACTGCATTCAAATTTTCAAACACAGCTTCTACCATTACATTTTTACCTTTTCAGATTTTTTAATCCTGTCTTAAATCTTGACAACAGATTACCAAAACTTTGAATTTATGCTGCTATTTTTTAAACCAAAATAGTGAAGAAGAAAAGGGAGAACAATGAACAATTCCTGTTAAGAAAATTTTTCTCACATCTGTCCCCTCTTTTCAATCACTCTGATAGTATTCATATCAGGACTTCATTTACTCCCAGACCTCTGTCATACCTATAAGCAGGTCTTCTTGACCATCCCCATTGTTTTCTTATCTATCCAAATGTTCATTGATTAATCTGCATAGAGCAAAACCTTTATCTTTATATCATTTATACAGAAAAGTAACTGCTATTTTGGAGGTGGGAGATTAAATAATTTTTTAAATCTGAAGTGAGAGCTTCTGTTTCCAGTAATGGTGAATCATGCAAATTGAGCCAATTCTTCTGCTGGAAACAACTAAAATACATATTGTATTTTGTTTACTATGTTCTAAGTACAACAGTAACAGTTATATATTCTGTATAAGACAACATTAAAATTATGTTATTGCCATGTATCATGGACTGTATTGTGTCCCTCAAAAATATGTGTGTCCCCTCCCAAGGATTGGACAGGCCCATGGAACAAAACGAGACTGAAGGGGCACACCAGCCCAGGGGCAGGGATTGGAGGGAGGCGGAGACAGGAAGGCTGGTAAAAGGGAACCCAAGGTCAAGAAGGGGGAGTGTTGACCTGTCGTGAGGTTGTTAACCAATGTCAGAAAACAATATGTGTACTGGTTGTTTAATGAGAAACTAGTTTTTCCCGTAAACCTTTTTCTAAAGAACAATTAAAAAAAAAAATATGTATGTCACTTTGGCTGGGCCATGATTTCCAGTGATGTGAGATTGTCTACAATTTTGTCATCTAAAGTGATTTTCCTGTGTTGTGAAACCTATCTGTATGACGTTAATAAAACGGGATTGGTGCAAATTATGTTAATGAGACAGGACTCAATCTACAGGATTGGAGTGTGTCTTGAGCCAATTTCTTTTGAGATATAAAAGAGAGAAACAAGCAGGGAGACATGGGGACCTCATACCACCAAGAAAGCAGTGCCAGAAGCAGAGCGTGTCCTTTGGACCTGAGGTTTCTATGCAGAGAAGCTCCTAGACCAGGGCAAGATTGATGACGAGGAGATTCCCCAGCACTGGCAGAGAGAGAAAGCCTCCCCCTGGAGGTGCCACCCTGATTTTGGACTTCTAGCCTACTATACTGTGAGAGAACAAATCTCTCTTCGTTAAAGCTATTCACTTTTGGTATTTCTGTTGTAGCAGCACTGGATAACTAAGACAGCATACATGTGAAATTTCAATACAAAAGATTTTATTACAGCTTTACAGAGTCTTTTGCAGAACAAAATTTTTTATTTTGATGAGGCCCAATATTTATCTTTTTTTTTTTTCTTTTATGGCTTATACTCTTAGTGTCACTTCTAAAGACTCCTGTAAATAGATTCTACATGTGAATGAGGTTTATACCCTTTAGTATATCTAGAGACAAACTTTGAAAAATGCACTGTCATCTCAGCAAATAAAAAACTTCTTAATGATTTTCTGCTCTGTTATCACTTTTTGAATAAATGAAGCAACCTATAGAGTTGAAATGTTCTTGCCAGATGCCTACAGAAGCTTATTGAGCCACAACAATAAAGCATTCTGTACCTATTTAGATTAATTATGATTAAATTTAAAAGCTGAGTTGGTTGAATTGCTCCATCATTTAATTAAGATGGAGACAAATTAATTGTTTTTATATGCTTCTTTTTTTGAAAACCTGCACGTTTGTGATTGTTGGCTAAGTTTTGAAGTACTTAAGATTTAGAATTTAAACTTCAATTTGAATAAAAAATTTAACTGCTTCATGATTTAGAGAGTATGTTTTCCTGTAAGAAGACTGTTTACACATTTATTATAAGTTAAATAAAAGCAAACCCAAAAATGATATCTCATATCTCAGGGACAAAACTTATTAGTGTGGAAGTCTCTCCGTCCCTCAGCACACGTATGCACACACACATATAAACACACACATACCTCCTGTGGAGGGTCATCTGTTTGATCTGCTTTTCTGCTGGTCTTTGTTGGGTTGACCTTGATATAGTATAGATTAGAAAATGGAAAACAGCAAAGAAAATCTAAACTTATCTACAATGTGTTTGTCTGTGTTAGATGTCGCGAGTCAGTTCTGACACATAGCGATCCTGTGTACACCAGAAGGAAACAATGCCCGGTCCTGCACCATCCTCACAATCATTGCCATGTTTGAAGCCACTGTTGAAGCCACTGTGTCAATCCCTCTTGGTGATGATCTTCTTCTTTTTATCTGACCCTGTACTTTACCAAGCATGATATGCTCCTCCAGAGACTGGTCCTTCCTAATAACACGTCCAAAATAAGTGAGATGAAGTCTTGCCATCCTTGCTTCTAAGGAGAATTCAGGCTGTACTTCTAAGACAGATCTGCTTGTTCTTTTGGAAGTCTGTGGTATGTTCAAAATTCTGCACCAACATCATAATTCAAATTCATCAATTCTTCTTCCAAAACCAAAAACCCATTGCTGTCAAGTCAATTCCGAATCATATCGACCCTACAGGACAGAGTAGAACTGCCCCATAGAGTTTCCAAGGAGTGCTTGGTGGATTTGAACTGCTGACCTTTTGGCCATAACTCTTAACCACTATGTGATCAGGGTTTCTTAGGTCTTCCTTAGTCGTTGACTGGCTTTTGCATACATATGAGTCTATTGAAAACTCCATGACTTGGGCCCAGTGCGCTTTAGTTCTCAAAGTGACATCTTTACTTTTTAACACTTTAAAAGGGGCTTTTGCAGCCGATTTGCCCAATGAAATACGTTGTTTGATTTCTTGACTCTTGCTTCGGTGTTGATTTTGGATCCAAGTAAAATGATATCCTTAACAATTCAATCTTTTCTCCTTTTATCATGGTGTTGCTTTTTGGTCCAGTGGTAAGGTTTTTTGTCTTGTTTATGTTGATATGTAATACACACTAAGGCTATACTCTTTGATGTTCATCAGTAAGTGTTTCAAGTCCTCTTTACTTTCAGCTAGCAAAATTGCGTTATCTGCATACTGCAGGTTATTAATTAATCTTCCTCCCACCTGATGCCACATTCTTCTTCAAATAGTCCAGCTTCTTGAAAAAAAAAAAATTTTTTTTCTTGAATTATTTGCTCAGTGTACAGATTGAATAAGTATGGTGAAAGGATACAACCCTGACTCATACCTTTTCTGATTTTAAATCATGCAGTATTCAATAATGGGGTAGAAATATAATGGGAAAAATGAAAGACATAAATAATAAATATATTAGGATTGGACAGATGGATAAAGAGAGGGATACAACAGTCATAGAAGGGATTGAATGTGAGAGATGCTAAGATAGGCCTATATAATAGGACAGAGAAATTCCTACTCAGGATTTTAGTTGTACAAATTTTGGCTGAAATATTGTACTGTAATGAATCTGTGGGTGGTGCAAATAGTTAATGTGCTCAGCTGCTAACTGAAAGGTTGTAAGTCAAAGTCCACCCAGAGGCATCTTGGAAGAAAGGCCTGGTGATCTACTTTTGAAAAAAAAGTAGATCTATATGGTTGCCAGGAGTCAAAATCAACCTGTCAGCCACTGGTTGGTTTGGTTTAATTAAGCTCTTAATAGAAGCAAGACGGTCATTGTTTTTGTTTTTCAACTGAGTTATAACTTCACTGATGAAAGTATACACATTTTCATGTACATCTTCTATAGAGAGACAGTGTGATAAATACATCACTTATAGTAACATATTATTGTCCCAGTAATTCCCAGAAAAGAAGGGAGCACTAATTGGTAATAAGAACAAGAGAGATGAGTCTCTCTTCTTCATTACCTTTTCATATTTAATTCTAAACCTTTCCTTGCCCACTCCAGCTTCTTCAAATTTACAGGCTTCTGCATTTTAGACAGTGTTTAACAAGAGTCTCCCAACTCTTGTGAATTGGGAAAGGCCAATCTGATGTAAGGATCCTTTCTAAACTGATGCTCAAAGCTTTATGGCTGGTTTTTCTTACTGATAAACTTTAGTCACCATGTCCAGTGTCTTTCTGGAATTCTACTACTGGTACCTCAAACACAGTAAGTTCAAAATTAGGTCTATCCAGTCATTTAAAATTACCTTTTACTCTTCCTTTTCACTCAGCTCCATATATATTCTATTATAATATTCATATCTAGCTGTTATATTTTCTTCTTTTTCTCTAAGATTATATACCACATCACTGCTGTCAGTCACCTGGACTGCCTTGACAGCCTTCTAACTGATCCTTTTAGCCAGTCTGACCCATTCTGCATGTATCAGCCAGAGTAATTTTGTCAAAGCCTTCAAGTCACCTTACCCCTTGGCTTAACAGTTGCCTAAAACCTTCCCATTGCCGTTACAATGAAATCCACACTCCTTACCCTGGCATACAAGATCCTGTGTAATCTGGCCTGGCTGAAGTCTCCAACCATCTCTTCTACTATTTTCCCACTTTCTTACTATGTTTCAGTTTCACAGGACTTTTTCTTTTTTGGCTCTTTTGAATTCAGAACCGTATTCTGATATTTCCCAAGGCCTTTGCACTTGCTTTAACCCTTATTTGGAAATCTCTTCCTAAGATATCTATTATGAGTTATCTCCTGATTATTGTAGCTAACGCAGCTTGTTAGATGCCCAACCACCATGCACAATTTATGTATTTATGGCCTGTTTCCTGGTCTCACCCTCCAAGGCAGTATATAATTTTAAATGAAAGATTATTTTGGTATTATTTTCTTAATTTGGGGTGGGAGGGAGCTGCAAAGTCTGGGATTTTTAAAGACTTCTTCCAATATCAAAATATGTTCTCATTTTATCTATATGTGTGTCCACATCTCTGTGTATACTTCTGTTTATAATTCATTTATTTGTCTAAGTTCCACCCAAATGGAACCACTTACTACTTCCAGAGCATATTTAAATCTTTGATCCTATATATAGATTTTTTTTTAAAGAATATTTTCTAGGAAGTTGGTATTTAAACATCTATGTCACTAATCCTTAATATTAGTTAGTAAGAACTTATATTCATTTCATTTCTTTTGCTCAGCAGCTGTAATAATTACCAAAATAATGTAAATATTCCAGTACTACACACTGTTCTTCTTTAGAATTTGGCCATCATTATATAAAAATACATATATAATAAAAAAGAATAGTGGTTTAAAATATTATCAGGAAAATTGGAAAACATTACAGTACATTCAAATTTTCTTCTTTATATAGATTAATAGCTATTTTTTAGAGTAATGTAAGTTTACAAATTATATATTCATATCTTTTATTACCAGACACCTAGATAGCATAATCCATTCTTTTCCTTTTCTTGTGACAAGTAAAACGTGAGCAAAAAAAAAAAAAAGTCAGAAAATGTAAGTTATACATTTTCTATGTTCTTTTAGTAGGCTGTATGTTCGATGTTATCACTTGTTCCATATGCAATGAATACTTGCTTTACATTTACCAATGACCCTGTATTTCAGGAAGTAAAAAAAATGAAAAAGAAAAGAAATGTAACGTATATATTTTTACCTGAAATATGCTAGGGTTTGTGCTAAACAACTCGAATAACATAATCACTTAAATCTCACAAAACCGAGGAAAATAAAGTTTACTTTATTACTCTCCGATCTCTTTGGCTACTTGGAAAGACAACACAAGACAGTAGAAAGAGTTAGGGAAGTCTGAATTTCAATTTTGTTTCTATCCCTTATAAGCTGTGTGACTCTAGACCATGTATGTATTCTATCAGTTATGTTTTTCTTACCTATAAAAGGGGAATAACCCTTACCTTGAGTGATTCTTTTCTTTTGCAGTAAAACTACTGAAAAGTTGCGTGCATCCACTGTCTCCGATGCCTCTCCTCCCAGTTTTTTCTCAGACCCTCTGTTATTTTGCCTCCCAGCCCCAGTTGCTGTGGAGTCAGCTCTGGCTATTGGTGACCCCCATGTACCTAAGGAGAACTGTGGGCCATCAGGTTCTTACCTGTCCAGTATTGCTGCAGGATAGCCAGTCACCTCCACATTGCTCAAATCTAGTGATTAATTAAAATTCCTCGTTTTTCTGGACCTATTGATGGCATTTGGCATGGACGCGTGCCCCCTTTTTCTTTCCTTGTTATACTTTCTTCTCTTATCCTCCAAGACACCACTATCTTCTGCTTTTCCTCCTACTCCTCAAGTGTTCCTTCTTAATTTCCTTGGCTGTATTACCCCAATATCCTCAACCTCTATTTGGAAGAAAATCTCAAGTTTCAGAGTTTGGCCCTTTATTAAAAAAAACAACTTATTGCCAACGAGTCAATTCCAACTCACAGTGACCCTACAGGAGAGGGTAGAACTGCTCCATAGGGTTTCCAAGGAACAGTTGGTGGATTGGAATGACCACCTTTTGGTTAGCAGCTAAGCTCTTAACCACTGTTCCACCAGGGCTCCACATAGCCTCTAAAGCCCTGTATAGTTTTGCCCACCCCACCACTGTCACCTTAACACTTGACTTCATGTACTACACTTCTTACTTCCCACTTCTGCCAAAATACTGCAACCACACTGGCCTCTTTGTTCCACTATAAAGACTGCATTGGCTATTCGTTTATTTTGGAATTTTTTTCTTATCCAGAAGTCCATATGACTAAATCACTTACCTTCTTCAATATTTTCTCAAGTCTTATCTTTTCAATGAAGATTACCAGATATCCCTGTTTCATATCACAGTCTGTACCTTCCAACCCTAGCACTCTTGATCCTCTGTATGCTAATATACTTTTTTTAATCCCCAGACATCTGAAATAATAGATATTTTTCCATCCATTACATTATTTTTTATTATCTGTCTCTCCGTCCTAGAATATAGTTCTATGAATATGGGAATCTAGTATCTTTTATGTACAGATATATACCAAATATATGGAAGAATTCCTGGCGTGTTGTAACTACTTTATACATATTTATTAATAAATGAAGTTATGTAACAATTTTTAAAGCATAGCACAGTTCATACACTCAGGGATGTTAGCATCTTTTAAAAAGAAAAGTAGGTACTTGTATTCAAACAAAATATATGTTAATATGACAACTAGCTCTAAACAATGGTGTGCTATATGGAAATTGTCACAATGTTGGCAGAAATGATTTGACATTAAAGTGCAGTGTATGGCATGAGAAGCTGCTTGTTTTTTTATTCTGATGAGGAGAAAAGCAATCATGAAACCAAGTATGGTTGTTCACAGAAGTTATTACTTTACCTGGAGTTGTAAGTTACAACAACCAAAAAATAAAGTCATAAAATTGTCCCTTGCATTGTCAGGAATATCAGAATATGGTATGGATGCACTGTTAACTAATAGGTTATAGTTTAGCATTAGCCAAATACAAACTCCTTGCCTGAAGGGAGTAGGTTGAGGCAATAGATACTTGTTCTCCTTGAAAGGAAGAAATAGGCATAAGTAGTATTTTAATCAGACCTATTTCAGGAAAAGAATTCCATAACTCCTCCTGCCCATAAGGCAAACGAGTAGCTTAGGTATTTTAGAAACAAGAGCTAAAGAATTTTGCTAGAAAAATCAGGGTATTTTATAACATCAAGTCTTTACAGTCAGTTCTCATTAACCACGGGTGGGCATCAGTGTTTTCAACAGGTTAAAAAAGAATTGGTAACAACAGAGAGTCCCTGACAGAACAGGAGAAAAGTGGGGTGCAGAACTCAAATTCTAGTAAAAAGCCCAGACTTAATGGTCTGAGACTGGAGGGACTCCAGAAGACATGGCCTCAGACTCTCTGTTACCCCAAAACTAAAACCATTCCCAAAGCCAACTCGTCAGACAAAGATTACTTGTGAAGAGTTTGCTTCTTAGCTCAAGAAGGAACATGAGAATAAATGGATGGCTCCTGTCCAGGGAGAGATGAGAAGGCAGAGAGGGACAGGAGCTGATTAAATGGACAAGGGAAATACAGGGTGAAAAGGAGGAGTATGCTGTCACATTACAGGGAGAGCAACTAGGGTCACATAACAATGTGTGTATACATTTTTGTATGAGAAACTGACTTGAAATGTAAACTTTCACTTAAAGCACAATAAAAAAATAAAACCTTTCCACAAAAAAAGAATTCATAATACTGTTTTCAAAAGTATTTTTTTCTTAATTTTAGCATATAAGTATGCATAATTAGGGTTTAATCAATACTAATACTTTTTTTTTTTTAATACTGTTAATATACAATTTTATGAGTCTTTTAAGAAAGAAGTTAAGTCATGTGAGTCAAAGTCTATGGTTTTGATCAGGTATTCAATTTCTCTGCCTGACAAAGTTTTATTGGAAAAGACTTAGATTACTTGTTCAACAGTCCCAGGGAAATTATTGCTATGTGAAAAAGAAATTACCTGCCCAAACTCTACAAAGAAATATTTTTTAACAATATACCACACGTATTTGTATATTCTGTGTTCCTGAAGTGTAGAGAGTATGTTCTAATGATTTTAATATCTTGACTTTCTGACAAACAAACACTGAAATTCTTTTGTTTATTAAAATGAAGACTGAATACATCTCCTCTACTAGGTAAATATGTTGGTCTATTTGAGAGAAAGTTATCATCCTTTTCGTGTATTGCATGCCTACTTTTTGTATCAGAGGAAAGCCAGCCCAATATCTGATTAGAGCAGTTACATGTACATGGACCAAAGGCCCAAATGGAGAACGCACACATACACACTGATGCACACCCATACTGGAGAGCTGATGCCCCGTTTTTCTTCATATAAGCCATATTCTCAGATTATTTTCTCAGCATACAGATTGAATAGGTATAGTGAAAGGAGACAACACTGACGCACACTTTTCCTGGTTTTAAACCACACAGCATTCCTTGCTCTGTTCGAACAACTGCCTCTTGATCCATGCACAGGTTCTTCATGAGCATAATTAAGTGTTCTGGAATCCCCATTCTACACAATGTTATCCATAATTTGTTATGATCCACCCAGTTGAATGCCTTTGCATAGTCAATAAAACACAGGTAAACAACTTTCTGGTATTCTCTGCTTTCAGCCAGGGTCCATCTGTCATCAGCAATGATATCCCTGCTTCCAGTCCTCTTCTGAATCTGGCTTGAATTTCTGGCAGTTCCCTGTCGATATACTACTACAGCCACTTTTAAACGATCTTCAGCAAAATTTTACTTGCTTGCAATATTAATGGTATTGTTCAGTAACTTCTACATTTGGTGGAATCACTTTCCTAGGGAATAAGTATAAACATAGATCTTTTCCAGTCAGTTGGCCAGGTAGCTACCTTCCAAATTTCTTGGCATAGATGAGTATTTCTAACACTGCATCTGTTTGTTGAAACATCCCAATTCGTATTCCATTAATTCCTGGAGCCTCGTTTTTTGCCAGTGCCTTCAGTGCAGCTTGGACATCTTCCTTCAGTACCATTGGCTCCTGCTCATGTGGTACCTCCTGAAATGGTTGAATGTCTACCAATTCTTTTCAGTATACTGACTCTGTATATTCCTTCCATCTTCTTTAAATGCTTCTTGCATCGTTTAATATTTTCCTCATAAAATACTTCAATATTGCAACTCAAGGCTTGAATCTTCTCTTCAGTTCTTTCAGCTTGAGAAATGCAGATCATGTTTTTCCCTTTTGGTTTTCTAACTCCAGGTCTTTGCACATGTGATTATAATACTTTACTTTGTCTTTCCAAGCCACCCTTTGAAATCTTCTGTTCAACTCTTTTACTTCATCATTTCTTCCTTTTGCTTTAGCTACTCTGCATTCAAGAACAACTTTCAGAGTCTCTCCTGACATCCATCTTGGTCTTTTATTTCTTTCCTGTCTTTTCAATGACCTCTTGCTTTCTTCATGTATGATGTCCTTGATGTCATTCTACAACTGTCTGGTCTTCTGTCATTAGTATTCAGTGAGTCAAATCTATTCTTGAGATCATCTTTAAACTCAGGTGGAATATACTCAAGTTTGTACTTTGGCTTTCGTGGACTTGTAATTTTCTTCATTTTCAGCTTGAACTTGCATATGAGCAATTGATGGTCTGTTCCATATTTGACCCCTGGCCTTGTTCTGACTAATAATAAGGAGCTTTTCCATTGTCTCTTTCCACAGATGTAGTCGATTTGATTCCTGTGTATTCCATCTGGCGAGGTTCACGTGTATAGTTGCCATTTATGGTGGTGAAAAAAGGTATAGTGCTGCTATAACAGAGATAACACAAGTCAGTGGTTTTATAAAAACAGAAATGTATTTTCTCACAGTTAGAATGCTAGAAGTCTGAACTCAGGACACTGGTTCTAGAGAAACATTCTCTCCCTGTTGGTCTTGAGAAAGATCCTTATCTCTTTCAGCTGCAGTAGCCCCTATGTTTCTCAGTCCCTTGGCAACCTTCATGTGTCATCCCTCTTCCCTCCTTTGTGCTTCCTTCTTTGTCTAAAGTTCTCTTTTAATAACTCGGAGGTGATTAGGTTTAGAACATACCTTACACTGGTATGACCTTGTTAACATAAAAAAAAATGATATTCCCAAATAGGATTATATTCAGAGGTATAGGGGTTAGGATTTCAATACATATTTTGGAGGGACACAATTTAATCCATAACAATCAGTGGTCAGTGTCTCCTGAGTCAATTCAGTGCAGTTTCTCATGGAAATGTGGTCTCCCAATGCAACAGTCAGTCTTTGTCCTTCCATGACAATCAACAGACAAGAGAAATCCATGAACTACTCCAGGTGAAAAAAAAAAAAATTTATTATGCCTAATTCCCACATCCTGATCTGGGAGTCAGAAGCAGCATCGTAAGTGGGAAAGGCGGAGTGTAAGAAGAAAGTGGAGCCCTGGTGGCACAGTGGTTAAAAGCTCAGCTGCTAACCAGAAGTTTGACAGTTTGAATCCACCAGCTGCTTTTTGGAAACCCTGTAGTGCAGTTCTATTCTGTCCTATAGGGTTGCTATGAGTTAGAATCAACTTAATGGCGTAGAGCTTTTTTTTTTTTTTTAAGGAAGAAAGTGCACAATAATAACAATAATAATTTTAAAAAATAAATAAATCCTCCTTTGTTCATGCTTGGTCCCTGGTTTTAAGCCACAAGTCAAATCTGAACTGCAGGGAAGTAAGATGTGCTGGCCTGGCTATGAGAATGTAATTCTCATAGATACTGGGATTATCTCTGGAATGGCTTTGGGGTTATGTGAATTTGATATACTCTGCATTCTTCCCTCAATAAAACCATATCTTCTTTCTAATTATTAATTAATTTAAAAAGTATGAATAGTATTGAATATTTAACTAAGAAACCCCAACAATGTAGGTTAAACAATAGACCTCCTTGGTTTCCATTTAATACTATTTTCTTTCATGTCTGATTTGATTTGATGTGTATTTTTCTAGTTCTTTCCACAATGCATTTATTTATATGAATACATAGAAATCTATTTCATAGGAACTCCTCAATACTTCTGATTAAAATCAACAACAACAAATTATTTTCTTTTTTCTAGTGCTGTTTGTTTTTCATGAGTTCTATGTCATTTAAATGGACCTTCAGAACAGGTGGAAAGTAGATCCATTGGCACCTTGAATCAGAACTCCTTGAAGTCATTAAAAACTTTGTACCGACTCTTCTTTTCAAAACTAACATCTCAAGTTTTAAACTTATAAATAACTTTTTTTGCTGTCTAACTTCACTCAGTGGTAAAATTTTAGATTCCAGAATTAAGCACACCAAAAAAATAATTCTGCAAGTTCTACATGAAACATAAAATAACAAATAAAAGAGAAAAAAACTCAGGAACGTTTAGGTAGCTCATATGATGGAAAGGGAGGCTTGGAGAAGTTGCCTAAAACCCACACCAAACCCATTGCTCTATGGATTCCAACCCATAGCAACCCTATAAGACAGAGTAGGACTGCTCCATAGGGTTTCCAAGGCTTTTTTTAATCTTTAGGCTGCCACACCCTTCTCTTGTGGAGCAGGTGGTGGGTTCCAACCACTGACCTTTTGTTTAGCAGGGAGAGCTTAACCACTGAGCTACCAGGGCTCCATGAGTCGCTGAATAGAAAAAAATAACCTCCCCAAATTTGCAGAGTTGGTAAACGGTGGTTTCCGAAATCATACCTAGTTTTGTTTGTTTTCCTCTCGTTCTAAACCCTCTTTCTGTTACACCTTCTCCTCACTTATTGACTATCTCATTATCTGATATTTTGCATTTACAACAATAGTAAAAACCTACTATCCATCTATTTTGCTCATCAACAACATATGACTGGAAGTAATGAAAGCCAGGGTATGAGGTGAGAGTAACGCTTGTTTTGATTGTTAAGGTTATGTGTCAACTTGGCTGGGCCATGATTCTCACTCATTTAGCTCATTGAGAGCTTTCTTAGGAGTGGATTTTTATGAGTGTGATGGAAAGACATATTAAACTTTCCTGAGTATAATTTTGACTCATACCCCCCCCCCCCAAAAAAAAGCCTGTTGCGGTGCAGTCAGTTCTGACTCATTGTGACCCTCTAGGGCAGAGTAGAACTGCCCCATTAAGTTTCCAAGGAGTGGCTGGGGAATTGGAACTTCTGACCTTTTGGTTAGCTACCAAGCTCTTAACTACTGTACTGCATCATCAGGGCCCCACAGGGTAGGGCAGAGTTCAAGAACTTGTCTTTTCTTGTTTTTTATGCCTTTTTTTTTTCCCATAAATCCTACTTTACTGAATTCTACAAATCATATATTCTAATACTGGCTTATAGAGTTTCAAATAAAACATATATGCTGGATACTGCTCTACAAAAGTAAAACAAAATTAAGGCAAAACATATATATTTTACATTATGAAATCATATCTACATAAAAAACCAAAAACCCGTCAAGTCAATTCCAACTCTTAGTAACCCTATAGGACAGAGTAGAACTGCCCCATAGGGTTTCCAAGGAGCAACTGGTGGATTCCAACTGCCAACCCTTTTGATAGCAGCTGAGCTCATAACCACTATTCCATAGATAACAAAATAAAAAATAGTATAAAAGCCCTGATGGTGCAATGGTTAAGAGCTCGGCTGCTAACCAAAAGGTTGGAGGTATGAGCTCATCCAGTAGCTCCTCAGGAGAAAGACTTGGTGATCTGCTTCCATAAAGATTGCAGCCTAGGAAGCCCCATGGAGCAGGTCTACTCTGTCACATGGGATCAACTTGATGGCACATGACAACAAAAACAACAACCCAACTATTGGTAAATTCTGTGTAATAACTGAATATAAAAAAAATGTTTCATAGATATTTGTTTTTGTAAGATCAGATATTAAATCATTGTTTTGATAGGGAGTCAGAAAACTATGTGGCAAAATTATGTATCACTGATTGATAGAACAGTTAAATAACCAAATCTCCTAAAGTTTTTTAAAGGGCTTTATTTCTCTAGAAATATACTTTATAACATACATCAATGGTGTCATTATATAAAAGTGATTTTAGATTGACTCTATTGACAGAATACTTTTGGAAAACAAGTTATTTTAGTGTGTAATTCGTTTTTCTCCCTTTTGATAGTAGTATATTTGATTACAACAATTTTCTGTTCTTTTTTGTTTCTCAGTACAGCCTTTATTTAGTCCTCTCTTTGTCACTGAGGTAGTATAATGTCATCATTATAGCAAGTGTCATTCATCTTCCATTGTCCCTGGAATGACAAAGCATGAATCTCCTTTAGGACTGTTACAACATGAGTGGTCTAGTTGCTGTGAATATCCTGTCCAGGGAAGGTTTGTTTGAGACATTTCTATAAAATCCAGGATAAAGTACCAGCCTCTTTGTATCTTCCCTGTATTTTATTCTTAAATATGATGAATGTGGTTGTCTAGCAAAGCTAACTTGTGTTTTAAACTGGTAACCTCGGTTTCCAAAGCTGAAGATACAGATGTATGGATATCAACATATACAATTTTTCATTATGCTGGAAGGAAGCCTCAATTGTTTGGTTCCAGTTTTAGAAAGGAATTTTTCAGATGTAGTGTCAAGAGTTAGGAGAAAAATGAAAAAAAGCAGCTGAGACATTATCACCTTAATTGTGCTAATTAACATCAAAGAGGAATTGGGTATCTTCCAAAGAAAGTTCATGTCTTGCTGTTTTGCCTAAGACAAAAACAACAACAAAAAGGAACTTTGTATAGAAAGAAAAAAAATTATGTTCACTTTTTAAAAGTTTGAAGTCCAGTGAGAATAAACAAACCTTGGCTTCTCTCTTGACTCTTTTACCTAACTGAAGTGTATAGTTGGCTGGAACTGTCAGACAGGCATTGCAAACACAGCATTGTAACTTGTTGTGTTTGGTCAAGCTAATTGCACCCTCCTAGTGAAATAATCAGTTATTCAATTTACTTATTTCATGAGTATCTAAAAATAGATAATAAATTATTCTCTTTACTGTATACACTGAGTAGATAATACATTGGAACTGAAGGAAAACAGGCTGGGCTAAATTTTGAACTTCTAATAAGTTTTGGGTGACTATCTATTATCACTTAATAGTGCTACTCCAAGTGTGTCCACAGACTTGCAGGATCAGCATCACTCGGGAACTAGTCAGAAACGCACATTCTCAGATGCCACCCTAGACCTACTGAATCAGAATCTCTGGAGATGGGGGCTGAGGTGCCAGGGCTTTAAAAAGCCCTCTAGGTGATTCCTATGAATGCTAAATTTAAGAATAGCTGGCCTAGAGCTAGGTAGAAGGAGTATTTGAGGACAGGGTTTGATTTGTCATAACTCAGAAAACCTCTAGTGAACAAGCGATAGAGACAAGCAGTGTGTCGAACACCAAAAGTGATTATGTGGACATGACAGAATGAAATCAGAACCTGGCCATATACAACATGGACCCCAAGGGAAACACTCGTTCTTATGTTGATGTTTTCAGGTATTCATGTATTATCTAAAGGACTTCATTTTTGAAAGTTCCTGGAACCAACTAGTCTTCAGAAGTTTTTAATTTGTATGGCAGCATTGCCTATCTACATAAATTTTCCTAAATCTCTCAAAACGCATTTTATTGAGATTTCCTGTGTTTTGCCACCATGTCTGTCTTCTATCATCTTACGACTTATAACATATTTATGTGTACAAAAAGATTAGTGAGTATATTTTTACATTAATATTTGGAACACATTGTCATACACACATTTATGGGAACAGCAAGAGAAAATACTTGATAATGGAAATTATTATGGAAAACTGTCAAGTGTTGGCAATGAAGCACTCTTTTGATATGAACTGACTAGTTTAATGTAACAGTAACTGGCTGCTATAATAAGCCACTCAAGCAGGTATAATAATCTTTTTCACATTTTTTTTTTAGGTCTAGGATATTAAAAATTTAAAAAGTAAATATATCAGGGATTTTAGGGAGAGAGAACTTTTTTTTAAAAAGTCTTCATTATTGTTTAAATTCAAAGAAACAATATAAGATTTTAAAGTTGGAAAGTTGCTAATTATCTCTGCATGTAATATATACATATATATATATATATATATATATATATATATATATATACACCAAACCAAAACACACTGCTTAGTTGAGTCCATTCCGACTCATAGCAACCCTGTAGGACAGAGAAGGATTGCCCCATAGCATTTCCAAGGAGTGGCTGGTGAATTCAAACTGCCGACCTTTTGGTTAGCGGCCAAGCTCTTAACCACTTCCTCACGAGGGTTCCTGGTTAAAGCGATCAACTGCTAACCAAAAATGTGTAAGTTCGGCAGTTTAAAACCACCAGTGGCTCTTCGGGAGAATTATCTCATGCGTGTAATATATACACATATTATACCCACATGACATAATATTTTGTATTGTGTATAGGTTGGAACTGAAACCCAGATAGATCAAGTGACATGCACATAGCCATGTGCAAATAAGTGATGAATCCAACCCTAAGCTAAGTCACCAAGGGCCAGTGCTCTAGCCTTTGCACAGTACTATTTTTCTTCTTCTAATTTCCAATGATTTCTCATGCTCCTTTTAAGGCTACTTGTTTCACTAACGTGAACAGGAACCCAAATAAGAGAAGAAAAACTGTAGCTATTAAACAAATCATATCCCTTAGTTAAGATGATAATCGCATGTACAGTAAGAAAACTCTTGATCTGGTTCTGTGATTATCAGTAGAGATTTACTGGCTCTGTTATAAAGTTTTTTGGTTTTTTGAAATCATTTCTCTTCTACTTCCTAGTTCAGCAGCCTGGGAAATTTGCTCTGAGATGTGTGCTGCCATTTGAATGTTTTCACAATTCATGTGTTTCCTCGTCAGGCTGAATATCCTTAAATATATGTCAAAGACCTCTTATTTAAACTCTCAGCAGTGCTATGGCTCATTATATACATCTCGTGGGCAAAAAAAGTACTTTATTAATAGCCCTGCCTGGATATTTTCTACAGAAAACATGGTAAGTATGTGCCTGATATGTTGTTCTATTTCCTTTGAAATTATGACTTGAAAAGCACTTCGGTAGTCTTAACCATTATCATTTTTCTAAGAGATATTTCTAAGCCATCATTCCAATAAATTTGAAGGAATTGTGATACATATATAAATATCACTGAATTAATTAATTGGGCAATAACAATCATTCCCGGTTTATTTGTTTGTTTGCTTGTTTTTTATCACATAACTAGTAATTAGAAGGACACCATGCTTGGTAAAGTACAGGGCCAGCGGAAAAGAGGAAGGCCCTCATAGATGTGGATTTACACAGTGGCTGCAACAATGGGGTCAAGCATAATAACGATTGTAAGGATGGCACTGGGCAGGTCAGTGTTTCGTCCTGTTATGCGTAGGGTCGCTATGAGTGGGAACCGACTCAATGGCACCTAACAACAACAGAATTAGCTGACACTTTTTTGTTAACACGGTGTGCTGGTGGCACAGTGGTTAAGAGCTATGGCTGTGCTACAGCTGCTAACCAAAAGGTCAGCAGTTTGAATCCACCAGCCGCTCCTTGGAAACCCTATGGAGCGGTTCTACTCTGTCCTATAGGGTCAGAATCAACTCAATGGCAACCTGTTGGTATTTTAACACAAAGTCTTGTCTTCAGTTTAGGAATTATTTTAGGAAGCTCTTGGGACCCACTGAAAAATCTGCTATTACCAAGTTATTCAACGTTGATATAACCCAAAAAACCCAGTGCCGTCCAATTCTGACTCATAGCGTTGATATAAAGTTTATATAATTTAGACATGAGGGAAAATAATACTTAATGATACTTGTTTTTACTTTAAGCACAGTGATAGAAGACTGGGTATTTATGAAGAATGAGGTTAAAAAAAAGCTCCACATTCTTGTGATTTGCTTCAATTATTCTGGAATTCCTCGGGTCAAATAATTTTCCATTGACCTTTGTCCCACACAAAGCCTTCAGCCTTGACTTCATTTATTCATTTAAAAAAAAAAAAATTACTTGATCTTCAATAAATGGTCGAGTGGTGAACATGCTAGTTCCTGCCTTCAGACTTGTAATTATGGAGGTAAAATAAGGCATTGCAAGTGGATCAGAAGAGAGTCAGGCTAATGGAAATAAATTTCTTTTCCTTCCCTAGTTTTTGCCCTAGCTCCATAAATGGCATAACATGTTATTTCATGTCTTAGGTAAAAGTATAAAAATCTCCCTTGACTCTTGAATTTTGTCACCACTGCCACCATTTCTCACATCTAATCCTTCAGCCATCCTGTTGATCCTACCTCCAATACACAGTTCTAACCTGCTCTGTTCTCCATTTCTAGTCCAAGACAAGATCATATATTTCCAGGACTACTGCAGAATGTTTCCAAGGCTTCATTTCATCTCGACTCTTGCTGTATTTATAACCCATGATCTGTAAAGATATTATTTGCCACATTAATCAGATTCAGTTTATTCTTGCCTAAAATCTCTCAATGGCTTTCATTTCCAATCAAATTACAATCCAAACTTCTTTTAATGACTCACCGAGCCTGTATAAATTGCTGGCCCATCTCCCAAATTCATGCCGTTCTGCTTTTTTTCACTTTGCTACCCACTCCAATTTTGTCTTTTTCCTCCAACATGTTAAATTCCTCCTTCTTCATGGGTTTTTTTGTTGTTGTTGCAGTTTTCCTGAGTCTTCTTCCCCTGATCTTTGTAAGGTTGTCTCCAGGCATTAAGAGTTTAGTCAGTTAATCTCTTAAAAACGTATCACACTTGTTTTCCTGGACGTCTAATATAGCAAAGCATAAAGAGGGAAATGAAACTTGAGAGATAAGCAGGGGTCACCACAAAGTCAGTCTTGTGATTGGACTCTGCTTGAATGTGAAATATAGTTCTCTTGTTAACATTTACAAAAGGCCACATTCCTGTACAGAAGGGTTTGAGTCAGGCCTAAAAATTGGTAAGATCATCTTCCTGGAGAATAGGACAAATAATTAACCAGAAAATTGAGAGAGTGCTGGTGAGGGAAGAGAATTAAATGTGTCTTTCTTGGTCCTGGCATCCAGGAAACCAAGAAAAAGATGTTGCAAATTGTTGTGGTCACATTTGGAGAGATTATGGTTACCACATGGAGGAAGATTAGTTGCAATAAGTGTGGACTTCTATATTATTCTCATATGAATTTAAGTGCCACCTAAGAAATTTGAAAGAGTCCCTGGGTGGTGTGAAGGGTTAAGCACTCAGCTACTAATAAAATTTGGTGGTTCAAATTCTCCCAGAGGCATCTTGGAAGAAGGTCTGGTGATCTACTTGTGAAAGATTACAGACATTGAAAAGCCTATGATGAACAGTTTTACACTGAAACATGTGAGGTCGCCATGAGTTGGAATCTACTTGAAAGCAACTGGTTTTTAGATTTAAGAGATTTGAAGATCAAGACAATGAGGTTAAAGTTTGATTACGTTATAAAAAAAAACAATTATGTATGATTTTTTTTTTTTTTGTATATATTCCATGGAAAAAAACAAGACTAAAGGGGTGCTTCAGCTCTGGGGCAGGGACTGGAAGGCAGGAGGGGATAGGAAAGCTGGTAATAGGGAACCCAGGATTGAGAAGGGAGAGTTTTCACATGTTGTGGGGTTGTTAACCAATGTCATAGAACAATGCATGTACTAACTGTTTGATAATAAACCAGTTTGTTCTGTAAGCCTGCATCTAAAGTACAATTAAAAAAAAAAAAAGAAAGAAAACCTTATGGAGTGCTGTTCTACTCTGACACACATGGGGTCGCCATAAGTCAGAATCAACTTGAAAAAAAATACACACACACATACACAAAATAATATTTCATGTTTATATATATATATGTACAAACACGAAATATTATTTTGTGTTGTGTATTTTTTTTTTTATTCCTAAGTGTCAGACACTGAAATAATTCTTATATTGATTTCTGGCAGCATCCATGTGAAGTAATATGGCAATTTTACAGTTGAGAAAATGAAAGCTCAAGTCTATTGAAATGTAACCAAGATCACATAGCTAGAAAGCATTTAAATTTGGATACTTCTGATTCCAAATCCCATGTCTTCCTAGTAACCTTTTCTCCCTTTTGAACATCATAGTACCCAGTGCTTGCTCTCTCTATATGTAAATTAATCTTTTGCTTCAGATGTTTTTTGTTTTGTTTTGCTTTAGTAGCATTTTGAAAGTCTACGCATTGTATTTTTACTGGAAGACAGTGAATAAAAGAGCAGGTAAATTGATATGTGTCTAATATATTATGTGCAACACAGACAAATACACAATTTTTCCACTTGTTTCCTTTCCTTCATGCCTCCTTTGTTATCTTCTTATGCTATCTGTCCACTCTAGCTTAGAAATTCAACAACTCTCTGTCAGGTACTATTAAGGTCATGGTTTACTGGTGTTTGATGCTGAGCTTACATGTTTTTCTATATGTATCAATATTTGACTCTGTGTGTTGATTTACCCACACAAATTTCTTCTCTCTCTTTATTTATATCCCAGTCATTTCTCAGTTATACCTCATTTATAGAGTTACTTCTACTGTAGTCACCTGCTGTAATAACATCTGCACTGAAATACCAAAGAAAAAAACACCCATATTAGCCAGTTTCCCTGGTTTCAGTGAAGTTGGATGGGAAAAGAATGCTATGTTTACATATTTTATAAAGTATAACACACACACAGCAAAGTTACTTAAAATAAATGGAAAACTCACTGTAATATCAAAGCTGAACACCTGTGCAACCACCACCCAGGTCAAGAAAGAGAATGTTACCAGCACCCAGAAGACCCATCATGACCCTGGCTAATTATCAACCCCTCTCTTCTACCCAAGATAACCAACATCCTAACTCCTAATGCTAAGTCTACATTTGTCTTTAATTGAGAATCATGGATTCTGCTTCTTGTGCGTTCTTTTAATCATAATTGTCCTTGTAAGATCTATGTTGTTATTACTTACTAGTTATATCTGTATATAAAGCGTTTAGCACAGGTTTATGCTTAGTGGATATATAATGAAAAATAAAATAATAGCTGCCTTATTTAGTTTACATTTTAATATTTACCAGCCTGAATTTCTGAAGGATCAGTTTTTATTAATGTTAGTAATAAAAGACATACATTTTTGTTATAGTAACCAGAGTATTATAAGCATCTTCCTGGCTCTTTTCAATTTTTAAATACTAATAATTGTTGTCAAATTTGTCATAGTTACATATAGAAAAGCCCAGCTATTCTGGGTTATATCTAAATACTGTAAATTCTTCTTCTGAGACTCTCACAGGTATGAGGACATACCAACTTACTTCAATCTTATAGCTTAAAAACAAGGTTAAATCATATCTTTCTAAATTTTCTTGAAAAATATTTTTTATTTCTAAAAGAAGAGTACTCATACTCTCTGCAATATATTAGTTTTGATAGATTAAGTATCTCTATAAGGTCGCTATGAATCGGAATCAACTCCACAGCAACTGGTTTGGTTTTATAATCAGAAGTTGAAAAATTTTGACTACTTTTATAAATAAGAACAAATTCTATCCTAGTATTGTTATCTAATAGTAAAAATATTACTACATTAATATACAAAGATAAATAAATAAAACTTTCTCAAAATAAATTTGCCAAATGTGATAGTTAATGGTATGTGTCAACTTGGCTAGGCTATGACTCTCAGTGGTTTGATAGACACTGGACTGGTTGCTTTTCTATAATGTAATATAATGTAATCACCTTTGGTAATGTGATCTGATGTAATCAGCCAATCAGTTGAAAGGGGGGTTTCTTCTGAGAGTGGCCTGCTTGCAGAATATGAATGGATATTCTGGTCAAGCTTGCTCTCTCTCAACCCTTCACTCTTCTCGTAGCCCGACCTCCAGTTCCGGGGACACAAGCCTGCTGAAGTCTCCAGCCTGGCACTTGACCTGCAGATTTTGGATTCGCCAGGGTCTGCAATCCCACGAGCCATCAGAGGTCTCCAACCTACTGCCTAACCTATGGATTTGGGACTCCCCAGCCCCCACAGTTGTGTGAGGAGTTTTCTTGACGTAAACCTTTCTCTCTCCTTATATATATTCCCCTCTCTCTCTCTACACACACACACACATATATGTATATATATACATCTTACTGGTTTTGTTCCTCTGCAGAACCCAGACTAAGACATTAGAGAAGAAGTGCTTTCAGGAAGAAACTTACAAGCTGATTTTTTTCTATATTGAGACAGACACCTAGACTTTAAAGTAGAAAAGAACCACAGCTATAAATTTATCCAAGGATTTTTTTCATGCCTGACAGTGTACAAATAAACAGCAAAGTACTACATGTATCCTTACTTTTCACAAAATATCAAGAAATGTGAACAAAATGACTATCATTCACTCTATGTTTGACAGTGAAGTGATGTGACTGTGCTGAAATGCAGGTAGATACAATGACTCTTTTTTAAAATCTGTAACAAAATTGTTTTAATATTAGTACCTCTTATTCAACTAGAAGTATATTTTTACAAAATGAATAGTAAAGCCATAACAGGCTTTGCTAATGTTTATCTAAACTGTTGTCCAGTTTTCAGGCACAAACATTATCAGAGAAGAGATCTCAATGATATAATAACACATCAGAGGCAGATATTAGGTGGATCTACTATAAACACACAAGCCAGCAAACAAATGGACAGAAATAAAGTTGAGCATCCAGACATTGACTATAATCTGTCTTTCAGCATCTATTACACTTAACCTGTACTCCACCTTTACCATAATTCTAATAAATGCATATATGTGCAATACAAATCTCTATACCATATTAAACTTCACCATCACCCCAGGAAGCTCCTTTCTGCCCTTATTCCAGTCAATCCCTATCCCCACCTCATCACTAGACTGAGGTACAGTTGTGATATTTTATGATATTATGAGTTAAATTTTTCTGTTTCAAAGATGCACATAAAAGAAATTATATATATACATACTTTTTTCTATATTGAGAAAATATAGATTATTGTTCAAATTTACACACCAGTCACTAAGGCCAAAGATAAAGAAACTGAAGATTTTTTACCAACTTCTGCAGTCTGAAATTGATCAAACATGCAAACAAGATGTGCAGGTAATTGTTGGTGCTTGGGATATGAAAGTTGATAACAAAGGATCAGTAGTTGGAAAATATGGCCTTGGTGATAGAAACAATGCTGGAGATTGAATGATAGAATTTTGCAAGACTAACGACTTCTTCATTGCAAACACCTTTTTTTCAACAACATAGTTGAAGACTATACAAATGGACCTTGCCAGATGGGCTACACAGGAATCACATCGACTACATCTGTGGAACGAGAGATGAGAGAAAATCTCAATATCATCAGTCGGAACAAGGCCAGGGGTCTACCGTGAAACAGATCATCAATTGCACACATGCAAATTCAAGTTGAAGCTGAAGGAAATTAGAGCAAGTCCACAAAAGTTAAAATATGACCTCGAGTATATCCCTACCTGAGTTTAGAGACCACCTCAAGAATTGATTTAATACATTGAACACCAATGACTGAGGACCAGAGGAGTTGTGGAATGACATCAATGACATCATATATGATGAAATAAAAATAAAAAAAAAAAAACCAAACCAAACCCAGTGCCATCAAGTCGATTCTGACTCATAGTGACCCTAGAGACCCTATAGGACAGAGTAGAACTGCCCCCATAGAGTTTCCAAGGAGCACCCGGCAGATTCGAACTGCTGACCTTTTGGTTAGCAGCCGTAGCACTTAACAACTACGCCACCAGGGTTTCCAAAGGTAAATAAAAAGACAGGAAAGAAAGAAAAGACCAAAATGGATGTCAGAAGGGACTCTGAAGCTTGCTCTTGAATATACAGTAGCTAACGCTAAAGAAATGATGAAGTAAAAGAGCTGAACAGAAGATTTCAAAGGGCAGCTCTAGAAGACAAAGTAAAGTATTATAATGACATGTGTAAAGACCAGTAGTTAGAAAATCAAAAAAGAAGAACACGCTCAGCATTTCTCAAGCTGAAAGAAGTGAAGAAAAAAAGCAAGCCTTGAGTTGCAATATTGAAGGATTCTTCTGGGAAAATATTAAAAGACACAGGAAGCATCAAAAGAAGATGTAAGGAATGCACAGAGTCACTGTACCAAAAAGAATTGGTCCATGTTCAACTATTTCAGGAAGTACCATATGATCAAAAAACAATCGTACTGAAGGATGAAGCCCAAGCTGCACTAAAGGCATTGGAGACAAACAAGGCTTCAGGGATTGATGGAATATCAGTTGAGATGTTTCAACAGAAGAATGCAACTCTGGAGATGCTCACTCATCTATGACAAGAAATTTGAGAGACAGATGCCTGGACGACTGACTGGACAAGATCCATATTTGTGCTCATTCCAAGGAAAGGTGATCCAACAGAGTGTGGAAATCATCAAACAATATAATTGATATCACACTCAAGTAAAATTATGCTGAAAATCATTCAAAAGCCGTTGCAGCAGTACATCAACTGGGAACTGCCAGAAATTCAAGCTGAATTCAGAAGAGGACATGAAATGAGGGATATCATTGCTGATGTCAGATATATCGTGGCTAACAACAGAGAATACCAGAAAGATGTTTACATGTGTTCTATTGACTATGCAAGGGCGTTTGACTCTGTGGACCATAACAACTTATGGATAACATTGGGAAGGATGGGAATTCCAGAATGCTTAAATGTGCTGATGAGAAGCATGTACAGAAACCAAGAGGTATTTGTTCAAACAGAACAAGGGGATTCTGTGTGGTTTAAAGTCAGGAAATGTGTCCATCAGGTTGTATCCTTTCATTATACTCATTCAATTTGTATGCTGAGCAAATAATCCAAAAAGCTGGACTATGTGAAGAAGAAGGTGATGTCAGAATTGGAGGAAAACTCATTATCAATCTGTGATATGCAGATGATACAACCTTGCATACTGAAAGTGAAGAGGACTTAAAGCACTAACTGATCAAAGAGTACTGCCTTCTGTATGGATAGCACCTCAACATAAAGGAACCAAAAATCCTCACAACTGGACCAATAAGCAACATCATGACAAACAGAGAAAAGTTTGAAGTTGTTAAGGATTTCATTTTACTTGAATCCACGATCAACACCCATGGAAGCAAGAGTCAAGAAATTAAAGGACATATTGCATTGGACAAATATGCTGCAAAAGACCTCCTTAAAGTGTTAAAAAGCAAAGATTTTACTTTGAAGACTAAGGTTTGCTGAACTAAGCCATGGTATTTTCAATTGACTCATATGAAAGCGAAAGCTGGACAGTGAATAAGAAAGACTGTAGAAGAAATAAATTATGGTGTTGGCAAAGAATATTGAATATACCATGGACTGCCAGAAGATCAACCAAATCTGTCTTGGAAGAAGTATGCACGGAATGCTCCTTAGTAGCTAGGATGGTGAGACTTTGTCTCAAGTACTTTGAACATGGTATCAGGAGGAACCAGCCCTGGAGAAGAACATCATGCTTGGTAAAGCAGAGGGTCAATGAAAAAGAGGAAGACCCTCAGTGAAAAAGAGGAAGACCTTGACACAGTGGCTGCAAGGATGGGCTCAAGCATAACAACAGTTGTGAGGATGGTACAAGACTGGGCAGTCTTTTGTTCTATTGTACATAGAATCACTGTGAGTTGCTACTGACTCAACGGCACCTAACAACAGCAACATATACTTTATGTTTTCCTTCATTCAGCATAATACATATGAGATCCATCCATGCATTTGCATGTGTATATAGATTGTTTCTTTTTAAATCGGACTAACATATCTTTATATGAATATGCCACAGTTTATTTAGGCATTCCACTGTCAATGGTCTTAGGCTATTTCCACTTTTAGTCTAAAATGAATAATAATAACTATACTAGGATGAATCAACTACAGTGAAAACCAAACGTTTGGTTCCCAAAGCACCGTGATTTTCCTTTTTTTTTTTTTTTTGGAGAAAGGCATCAATAACATATCATTTGCCATAATTTTTAAAATTATTTTCATATACTGAAACAAAACATAAAGCAAACTGTCCAGAGTTGAAATCTTCGTTTATCTACATGTATAACACAGAACAACTCTCATTCTGGTTTTAAAACTTTTGTGTCTGTTCTATTCTTGACTTATTTTCTGTCAGAATGCTAAAAGCAGTCTCCAATAGCAATCATTCCATAATTCTGGGTCTAAAATTGATACATATATACGGAATTGTCTAAGAGAGGAATAAATATTTAATAGCAATCTGAACAATTTATAGTTCTGAGTTAGAATTATTTAAATTCAATAAATGCAAAGTGTAGGAAAGAAACTGATTATCCTAAAGCCCAAGCTATTTTCCATTGAGCCAAATGTAGACTTTTGAAAAACTACACTCAATATTTAATTTTCATTATTAAAATTGTAGAGATGCAAACATATTGTTAAAGGAGGGCATTGGAAATTTTAGAAAGTGTCCTTGCAGGCTATTTACTGTGAGAATTAAAAAGAAATCAAGTGTATTGATTAATATAATATAAAACTAAATATTCTATGTAAGTGTCTCTAGAAGTACTATTATCACATCCATCCCAGGAATAACTGAGAGGTCAACCAAGTTGTTGTTTATCAGCCCTCAGGTCTTCAACACTTTGGTGTGTTATCAAGGATAATAATCTAGAATCTCTATAAATAAACCTCTCTGCCTACCTAGACTTATTTAATATGATTTTCTTGACTGTGTAGGGTTATGCAACCCTCAAGATCACTAATGTCCAGTGGGAGAACTTCCACAATTCTTGGACTGTCAAATCCATATGCACTGTCTTTCTCCGCATTCTTCCTTGCCAGCTCAAATCCAGTCAGTCCATCAGCAATTTTTTTTCCTACCATATCACTACCCCTATCTTTGAAATTACAGTGTCGCTCTCCCAGATTCCTACAAAAACTGTCAATCTCATACTTTCCTTCCATTCTTGCAACCCTATAGGCTATTTGACATATGACCAACAATGTAATCTTTTTAAAAATATGTCAGGATCTCTAAAATCTACATGATTCTGTCAAAACTCAACCACAAAAAGACAAACAACCCAATCAAGAATTGGCCAAGGATATGAACACACATTTCACTAAAGAAGATATTCAGGCAGCCAACAGATACATGAGAAAATGCTCTCGATCATTAGCCATTAGAGAAATGCAAATTAAAACTACGATGAGATTCCATCTCACACCAGCAAGGCTGGCATTAATCCAAAAAACACAAAATAATAAATGTTGGAGAGGCTGCGGAGAGATTGGAACTCTCATACACTGCTGGTGGGAATGTCAAATGGTACAACCACTTTGGAAATCTATCTGGCATTATCTTAAACAGTTAGAAATAGAACTACCATACAACCCAGAAATCCCACTCCTAGGAATATACCCTAGAGATACAAGAGCCTTCATACAAACAGATATATGCACACCCATGTTTATTGCAGCACTGTTTACAATAGCAAAAAGTTGGAAGCAACCAAGGTGTCCATCTACGGATGAATGGGTAAATAAATTGTGGTATATTCACACAATGGAATACTACGCATCGATAAAGAACAGTGACGAATCTCTGAAACATTTCATAACATGGAGGAACCTGGAAGGCATTATGCTGAGCGAAATGAGTCAGAGGCAAAAGGACAAATAGTGTATAAGACCACTATTATAAGATCTTGAGAAATAGTAAACCTGAGAAGAACACATACTTTTGTGGTTACGAGGCGGGGAGGGAGGGAGGGTGAGAGAGGGTTTTTTATTGATTAATCAGTAGATAAGAACTGCTTTAGGTGAAGGGAAAGACAACACTCAATACATGGAAGGTCAGCTCAATTGGACTGGACCAAAAGCAAAGAAGTTTCCGGGATAAAATGAATGCTTCAAAGGTCAGCAGAGCAAGTGCGGGGGTCTGGGGAACATGGTTTGCGGGGACTTCTAAGTCAATTGGCAAAATAATTCTATTATGAAATCATTCTGCATCCCACTTTGAAATGTGGCGTCTGGGGTCTTAAATGCTAACAAGCGGCCATCTAAGATGCATCAATTGGTCTCAACCCACCTGGAGCAAAGGAAAAGGAAGAACACCAAGGCCACACGACAACTAAGAGCCCAAGAGACAGAAAGGGCCACATGAACCAGAGACCTCCATCATCCTGAGACCAGAAGAACTAGTTGGTGCCAGGCCACGATGACTGCCCTGACAGGGATCACAGCAGAGGACCCCTGAGGGAGCAGGAGATCAGTGGGATACAGACCCCAAATTCTCATAAAAAGACCAAACTTAATGGTCTGACTGAGACTGGAGGAATCCCGGCGGCCATGCTCCCCAGACCTTCAGTTGACACAGGACAGGAACCATTCCCGAAGACAACTCATCAGAAATGAAAGGGACTGGTCAGCAGGTGGGAGAGAGACGCTGATGAAGAGTGAGCTAATGACATCAGGTCGACACTTGAGATTGTGTTGGCAACTCTTGTCTGGAGGGGGGATGGGAGGATAGAGAGAGAGGGAAGCCGGCAAAATTGTCAAGAAAGGAGAGACTGAAAGGGCTGACTCAAGAGGGAGAGAGCAAGTGGGAGTAGGGAGTGAGATGTATGTAAACTTATATGTGACAGACTGATTGGATTTGTAAACGTTCACTTGAAGCTTAATAAAAGTTATTAAAAAAAAAAATATGTCAGGACACATCACTCTTACACCCAAAGTCTTCCCATTTCAGAAATATTTACCCATTTTATTAAAAGAAAAAAAAAAATCTGTGATCCTTAACTTGGCCACCTCTGACCTCATGTACACCAGCCTCCCTTGGTTCACTTTTTTCCTGCCATGCCAGTTATCTTGCTGTCTTCTTAGCAACCAGGCATGTGAGTTGGCATTTTTTGCTTTCTGTTTTCTCTTCTGAAAGGCACATGACTCAGACACAGTTATGGCTCTCTTCATAACTTTATTCATGTTCCTGGTAATATTTTGCCTAATCCAAAAGGTCTTTTCTGTCTTATTGTTAGGTGTCAGTGAGTCAGTGCCAACTCATAGTGACCCTACGTACAACAGAATGAAACACTGTCAGGTCCTGCGCCATCCCCACTATCGTTGTTATGCTTCAGTGCATTGTTGCAGCCACTGTGTCAACCCATCTCATTGAGGATCTTCCTCTTTTTCAATGGCCCTCTACTTTACCAAGTGTCATAGATTGAATTGTGTCTCCCCAAAATATCTGTCAGCTTGGTTAGGCCATGATTCCCAGCATTGTGTGATTGTCCAACATTTTCTCATCTGACAGTGCACCATCCTCACCATCATTGCTATGCTCGACCCCCTTGTTGCAGCCAGTTTGTTAATCCATCTCCTTGAGGATCTTCCTCTCTTTTGCTGACCCTCTACTTTACCAAGCATGATGTCCATCTTGAGGGACTTGACCTTCCTGATAACATATCTGAAGCATGTGAGACCAGGTCTTGCCAACCTTGCTTCTAAGGAACATTCTGGCTGTGCTTCTTTCGAGCCAGACTTGTCCTTTCTTCTGGCAGTCCAAAGTATATTCAATATTCTTTGCCAACACCATTATTCAAAGATGTCAATTCTTCTGTGCAGCTTTTGAACGCATATAAGACAATTGAAAATGCCATGGCTTGGGTCAGGCATACCTTAGTCCCCAAAGTGACATCTTTGCTTTTTAATGCTTTAAAGGTGTCTTTTGTAGCAGATGTACCCATGCACTATGTTGTTTGAATTCTTGACTGCTGCTTTCATGGGTGTTGATTGTGGATCCAAGTAAAATGAAACTCTTAACTTTTCTGTCTACTTTATCTAATTTAATGCTCCTTATTACTCTGCTTTACTTTTATTCTTTACTCCCTGACATTGTATAAGTGTGTGTGTTTATTGTCTGTGACCGTACACTGGAATGTAAGTTTTATGAGAGCAGGGCCTTTGTTTTGTTTAACGCAGTACCACAGCACTTAAAATAGTGCAGGTCAGAGCAGGCTCTGAGTATGTGTTTACTCGGTGAAGGGATGAAATGAGGCCCTTTGAGCCACAGCCAGCCAGCTGAGTAGCCAGCCTTGTTCCTAAGTGTCTTCATCATTTTCAGATAGAAGGGCTTGGTGTGTTCTGCCTTGCCTAAAACTTAATTTGTGTCACCATTTCTTCCAACACAGGGTTTTAGCCTGTGCCCTTAGATCACACTCTCCAAACTGTCCTGCCTAGGATTTATAGTCTCTGAGTGTTTCTGGCCCTGCCCTTGAGTCTATGGTTCTATGCACCCAACCTTATGAATAAGGAACCAACCCTCTCCTGGAGCTAACATTTGCACATAGTGATTACAAGTGGGTTTAAATTGACTTCTCAGCTACCTGGCTTGGGAGACAAATAAAGTACAAAGTTATTTTATGACAAAGAAACTCAACAGTACATGTTACAGATACACATATAACAAATTACATACTTTGAACTATGTAAGAAAAAATGCTTTTAGCAGTTTATTTTTGTGGAAAATGAAAAATATTTTTAATGTGATTGCCCTTTGTAACAACTAACTTCAAAACACTAAGAGATTTGTCTTCAAATTTAGTTGTAAAGTGTGAATGAGATACCATTGAGGTAAAATTCATGGAGCTAGTCAGGAAAATTCCGGAATGTAATATGTTAATTATGCTGTAAATTCCCATAGTGGGGTAATGTATACAGTGAAACCTGTGAGAGTGGGAACTTGACATGAATGCCTTGTTTTTTTCTGGGTCTTGCCAGCTTTCTGCCTTTGACAAGGTGCAGTCTTAGCACTTTTCAATCATTCTCTATTAGCAGAAAATATCTGACAGGCTTCTGCCTTACACAGCTTCCAGTTTTCACAGGCTTTACAGTATATCCAATTTATATATGTATGGGATATATGTGTGTATATATATATCCCATATATATACATATTTATATGGAAACCCTGGTGGTGTAATGGCTAAGTGCTATGGCTGCTAACCAAAAGGTCTGCAGTTCAAAACCACCAGGCACTCCTTGGAAACCCCATGGGGCAGTTCTATTCTGTCCTATAGGGCTGTTATGAGTCAGAATTGGCTCTATGGCAATGGGTTTTTTTTTTTTGGTTTGGGATATATATATATATATATATATATATATATATATATATATAAAATAACCCACCTAGGGCACTTAGGGCATAATTAACATGTTACATTCCTGAATTTTCCCAACCACCTCATCGAATATATGTGGCACAGCAGTTAAGAGCTCAGCTGCTAACCAAAATGTCGGCAGTTGGCATTCACAGCCAATCCTTGGAAACCCTATGGGGGACAGAACTCTGTCCTATAGTGTTGCTATGAGTCAGTATCAACTCAATGGCAACAGGTGTGGCTTTTGGTTTTGGTATATATGTGTGTGTTTTTTGTTTTTTTTTTATATATATGTGTGTACTGACCATTTGGTTAGCAGCCGTAGCACTTAGCCCCTACACCACCAGGGTTTCCATATATATGTGTGTATATATATTATTCCAGGTGTAGGGCAGTATTAAAAATGACAAAGATGTCAGAAAGGTTGACATATTTTCAGCAAATAGTTTCTAATCCAGTTTTTCTGGCAAGCTGAGTATTATGAGACCAGGCAATAGAAGACAAGTGAGGAGAAAGATAGTATTTCATCTGTGTCATGGTGTGAAAGGCCTTGAATGCCAACTGCAAAAGTAGGTATGTTGTTGTTGTGTGGAAACCCGGGTGGCATAGTGGTTAAGAGCTATGGCTGCTAACCAAAAGGTCAGCAGTTCAAATCCACCAGGGTTTCCTTGGAAACCCTATGGGGCAGTTCTACTCTGTCCTATAGACTCACTGTGAGTCAGAATCAACTCCACGGCAAAGGGTTTGTTTTATTTTGTGTGTGTGTGTGTGTGTGTGTGCACTATGGAATCGATTCCAGCTCATAGCAGCCCTACAGGACAGAGTAGAACTGCTCCATAGGGTTTCCAAGGCTGTACCTCTTTAAGAAAGCAGACTGTCACATCTTTTTCCCGAGGAGCTACTGGTGGGTTTGCACCCAAATCTTTCAGTTAGTAGCAGAGCGCTTAAACTACTTTGCCACCAGGGCTCTGTAAATTTATGTATAGAGATGTAGAATGGCACAATAATCCTCAAGCAAAGAAAGATACAGTACTTTCCCAGATGAAATCATAATGACAACTAAATTGTATGAAATAACATTGAATGACAGCTTCTTCCAAAATACATATTTCTAAGAAAATGAAGGTAAATGACATAATTTTAAAAGTTATAAAATAGGAAAAACTGTTACCAAAGTATAAGTTCTGCTTCTAATCAGATTTAGAGTGTATATTTTAAGAGAACAAATAGGTATAATTGAGCATAAAATATTTCTATCATTTAATAACTTTGCAATATTATTGTTATGTCATTTTGGATTCACACTATGACTTTTTGTCTACCTAATTAATGCTCAAAAAATCTTATCTATCCTCTTCCTTATGCTTTAAATAGATGGAGAAGATGAAGCAGGGATAAAATAAGTATATCATTGCATGTGTGAGGAATTGATATAATCATGGTATCATGATGTAGAACTAAAAACAGCGAACAAAACCTTAGAGAATATCACGTGATGTATTTAATAGTTAATACTTATATCTAAATTATTTTATGTTAAATATTAAAATATTTTTGGAAAACACAGCCAGGGAAAGCCTTTCTTTCAGTATAAATACAGCTTTCCATAGAGCCTATTGATTACATTTGAAATTTTTCCCCAAAGTGGATGTTAGGAAAGATAAGTAAATTAGATTTCAGACACATGAGGACAAGTATGATGTCTATCTTAATCACTCTCTAAAATCCAGCCCCTTGAATAAATGTTTTGTGACTGTATAAGCAAGTGAATTTATGTCAACAGTCTAAGCTAGTTTTGGGCTGTCCTATTGCATCACACACTCAACAAAACTCAGTTTTGAAGTACAACTTAAAATGGAGATATTGCATATATAGTTTCAACAAAATTGAAAAGGTGATCAGAATTTAAAACTGTTTATTTCACAGTATCTCATGATAGCATTTCGCTTCAGAATTCACAGACTACTGTTTGGGATACCTAGAATTTCCACCGGCAAAATGAGCTGTGTTATTATTATAACACTAAGTGCTTCATGGAAAGACTGAATGTACCTGTGGGAAACATTTTAAGAAAATATGTTTCCAAACTCAATGATAGAACTGAAAAACATAATTAAAGTGATTGTTAGTTGCTGAAATACCTTAGCACCTTTATGCTGTGTTTTTAAAAGTGTTATTCCTAATGGAGCTGTGCTTTTTTTTTTTTTGTATAAATAAGCCATTTCTTGTTTTTCTTTGTAATCTAAGTATGCTCCTAATTTCAGAAGCATTATTAGACTTAATAAAAACAATTAAATTATTACAACACTGAGAACATTTGGATATTATACAGGAGGAAAAAACAGCATGCAAGGAGTGAAAAGGGAAAGTGTTCTCAGTTATGAAAGTGAAGAAAAATATTTGTGAATGTGTGTTTATTTATGAAAAGTCATGATTTTTTCTTATCTTCCACAGACTGTTTATGTAAAGGATGGCCACCTATTATGTTATTATGTAGAGACTTTCTGGAACAAGGCAATTATATAATGTACTTGGGCACATACGGATACTACCCCTGGTTATACTTCTGAATCTATTTGGCCATGAGTTCTGCTTCTATAAAACTGTAATATAAATAGCATTAATTCATAGACTGGTTGTCATGCTAAAATGAGATCATTAGGAAAAATCCTTTCAAAATGCAAGAGATTTGGGCAGAACTTCCAGCTACGGCAGAGGGAAGATGTTGGCAATGTTTCTCATCAAAATAAGTACAAAACTGTACAGTGCTGTCTGAAACAACCATCGGAGGACTCTAGAAATTAATCAAGGGCAAAAACAAATTGAGAAGCATTTATTTTTGAGAAACAGGTAGAGCATCAGGTAAAAACAATGGGACTCATGGTCTTCTTCCCTGCAGCTACTCCCCACACCCAGGTCCTTCAGGGCAGTAGCTTAATCAGCATGGGGCTGGCCAAGAAAAGCAACAACTTTGCTGATACAGGGGGCTGACTTGATTTAAAATAGAGAGTGAAAAACCACAACCTGCTGCAAAGTCTGTAATAATAGCAAACTAAAGGTGGAAACATGCAGCTCTGCTAGCCTGAGGTTGCGGATCTGGTTGGGGTAAGTGGCAGGTGAGCCAGATCTTTAAAAGGGAGAGCCTGGAAATAAAAACATTGTGGAAGGGATAGGTAAGCTCTCCACACAACCTCGCTGATTTTAAAACAATGGGCGTGAGTAGGTGAGGCCGAGCGGCCCAGTGGAAAGTAAAAGTTGAGACAGGCCTAAATATTGCCTAAATTCACATCAATCCATCAGCAGAGAGGGAAATCTTTAGGGACACATGGTGTTTGAGCACAGCCTATGCTTAATCACTGGCTGACCAGCAAGCATACAGACAGACATTTGGTCCTATGATAAGAAAGGGGAGAAATGAAGGGAAAGAATTGGTAACACAATTGTTGGTTTTATGGCATTATGCATTTTTGTTGATAAATTTTGATTCTACAGTTGGAAATGAGTAATTTGATTTCTTTTGTGATTACCTAACAGGATTCTGAATGTTTTCTGATGAACTACAAAATAATTTAGTCACTAGCCTTTGAAATAATTTAACTTACTTATAACCCAAGCAAACGTACCAAACCAAAACCAAACCTGTTGCCATCAAGTTGATTTTGACTCATAACAACCCTGTAGGACAGAGTGGAACTGCCCCAAAGAGTTTCCAGGGAGTTGCTGGCGAATTCAAACTGCTGACCTTTTGGTTAGTGCCACCAGGGCTAGAAACAAATATAAGGGATCAAGAATTCAAATTCACAGAAAGAAGTTAATCATACTCATTTTTACAATGATTGACTTGAATCCATCTGAATTTGCGTATTGTCTTAATCATCCAGTGCTGCTATAACAGAAATACCACAAGTGGATGGATTTAACAAAGAGAAATTTATTTTCTCATAGTCTAGTAGGCTAGAAGTCCAAATTCAGGGTGTCAGCTCCAGGGGAAGGCTTTCTCTCTCTGTTGGCTCTGGAGGAAGGTCCTTCTCATCAATCTTACCCTGGACTAGGAGCTTCTCCATGCAGGAATGTCTAGTCCAAAGTATGCACTCTGCTCCCTGCACCGCTTTCTTGGTGGTATGAGGTCTCCACTCTCTGCTTGCTTCCCTTTCCTTTTATCTCTTGTAAGATAAAAGGTGGTGCAGGCCACACTCCATTGAAACTTCCTTTGCATAGGATCAGGAATGTTACCTTAACAAGTGTGTTGCAATTCCACCCTAATCCTCCTAATGTAAAATTACAGTCACAAAATGGAGGACAATCACACAATGCTAGTAATCATAGCCTAATCAAGTTGACACACATTTTTGGGGGACACAATACAATCCATGACAGGTATTACACAAATTAAGATAGTTAACTATGAAGGAACACTATATAAATGTGTGAATTGTATACTGCTTTGTACAATGTGAAAGGTTGGTGGTAAAAGTTGAACAAAACAGCTGGTTAGAGCATCAAGGTCATTAGACCCAAATCATACATGGGTCAGTTTAGTTTTGCTGTGTCATGGTCATAGATTTAATCCCAGCCCAACTATATCATTTGTTCCAAGAACAATACAGCCGAATGTCGAAAGTATCTCATTGTCAAAGTTCTCTCAAATTATAGATCCTGCTGATGAAGTGATAATGTATCATTTTGGAGCCATATTTCCCCAGAAAACCATCATTATCCACATTAAAAATATGCATAAACACATTATATAGAGTCAGTAAATTGCCATATTCAGTATTTTAAGTTTAATTACATGTGCAACCTTATTTAAACCAGGAATTTATAGCCATTTCCTTAATCTGAGAAAAGAGAAGAGAGAGAATCTTTAAGACTAGAAATAATAGGGAACCAGAGTCTGCTTTATAGCAGTCAGCTTGTGATAAAGGCATCAAGGTTTTAGAGAGAAATGAAAGTTGCCTGAAGCTCTAGGCGTAGAGTTTCAAAGCTTAGCAAAGATTTCTATGCACCATGAATTTCACCAAAATAGCAAAAAGCTACTAGGCCTGAAGGGAGCATATGTGTAGAATGTTTGGTGACCTGCATAGATAGATAACTAAAGACAAGCATCACTGCTGCCATTGGACACTGTTAATGTATAAGGCCTTGAAACCAAGGCAAAAGGGTGGAAGGATAATAACAATTACTGACCTCAAATGTAAGGACAGCACAAGAGAAGAGGAGTCAACATAAGAACTTATTTGAGGCAAGAAACAAAATAAAATGATACTTCTTTCACAACAGAGCCATGGACTGAAATTTATAACTGTTACATGTCTTTAAGTTTCAGTTTGATCATGGACCGAAGGATAAAATTATTAAATTGCAAAATATCAACTTTACAAATGTCCTGTGAATGCCCAGTAGTTAAGGTACTTTTTTTTTTTTAAGCATATATTAATTCCTCTTTCTACTTATGACATTGGAGCTGATCAATATGCTGTTGTTTAGAAGTAATAGTTAATGGTATTTATTAAAGCACTAAAACAAAGGGGGTGGAGTCCTGTATCTTAAATCTTTTTTATTATCATGATGTCTGTCAAAGACAGATTGAAATCTGATAATATATATAATGGACTTTTCTTAGATTAGCAAAGTAAAAAAAGAAAAGGCCCATTTGGATACCACCGAATATATTCTTGACATCCTGAATATTTGGACAGGTGGAGGAAAAATTAACATGAAGAGTGGATATTTCTTAGACAAAAATGATTTCAATTGGGTATAAATTCATATGCCTCTAAAAATTTGAAGACGAATTCACTTCACTACTCTCATCAAAAAATTAGCAGTGGTACAGTGCTCTCCAAGAGAGAACTAATTAAAAAAAAAAAAAAAAAAGCTGAAGACACTCAGGTACATAGTTTGGATTCATATAAATTAAGTATTTTATAGGAAAAAATTTTTGTACTAAGCCTCCAAAGCTAAGTTTCCATATGGCATTTTTTTAATGTCATCCAGATGCTCCTGGTACTAACAATAAAATTTAGGAGCCACGCTATAAAACATGCTGATTCTTTTTGTTGTTGCTAAAAAAATATTTATATAAATATATATATAATTATATATCTCAAGTGCTACCTCTTTTTTAGTAATTTTTCCAAGTATACATTGGCCCTTTTATGTATAAATTAGGATGTTTCTTCACTTTAGGAAACTATTTTATTAAAGAAGAAATTCTCTCAGTTTTTTTGTTTGTTTGAAAATGTCTCAATTCTAACTCTCAAAAAGTATTTTCACATGACACAAAAGTAATAGATTAGCAGAAGTTAATACAAATTGCTATCCCTGGTTCCACTTCCTCTTCTGAAACTGGCTTGTATCTCTGGCAGTTCCCTGTCGATATACTGCTGCAGTGACTTTTTTTTTTTTTTTATAACTTTTATTAAGCTTCAAGTGAACGTTTACAAATCCAATCAGTCTGTCACATAAAAGTTTACATACATCTCACTCCCTACTCCCACTTGCTCTCCCCCTCTTGAGTCAGCCCTTTCAGTCTCTCCTTTCTTGACAATTTTGCCTGCTTCCCTCTCTATCCTCCCATCCCCCCTACAGACAAGAGTTGCCAACACAATCTCAAGTGTCCACCTGATATAATTAGCTCACTCTTCATCAGCATCTCTCTCCCACCCGCTGACCAGTCCCTTTCATGTCTGATGAGTTGTCTTCGGGGATGGTTCCTGTCCTGTGTCAACTGAAGGTCTGGGGAGCATGGCCGCCGGGATTCCTCCAGTCTCAGTCAGACCATTAAGTTTGGTCTTTTTATGAGAATTTGGGGTCTGTATCCCACTGATCTCCTGCTCCCTCGGGGTCCTCTGCTGTACTCCCTGTCAGGGCAGTCATCGATTGTGGACGGGCACCAACTAGTTCTTCTGGTCTCAGGATGATGTAGGTCTCTGGTTCATGTGGCCCTTTCTGTCTCTTGGGCTCTTAGTTGTCGTGTGGTCTTGGTGTTCTTCATTTTCCTTTGCTTCAGGTGGATTGAGACCAATTGATGCATCTTAGATGGCCGCTTGTTAGCATTTAAGACCCCAGACGCCACATTTCAAAGTGGGATGCAGAATGATTTCATAATAGAATTATTTTGCCAATTGACTTAGAAGTCCCCGCAAACCATGTTCCCCAGACCCCCGCACTTGCTCCGCTGACCTTTGAAGCATTCATTTTATCCCGGAAACTGCTTTTGGTCCAGTCCAATTAAGCTGACCTTCCATGTATTGAGTGTTGTCTTTCCCTTCACCTAAAGCAGTTCTTATCTACTGATTAATCAATAAAAAACCCTCTCCCTCCCTCCCTCCCTCCCCCCCTCGTAACCACAAAAGTATGTGTTCTTCTCAGGTTTACTATTTCTCAAGATCTTATAATAGTGGTCTTATACAATATTTGTCCTTTTGCCTCTGACTAAATTCACTCAGCATAATGCCTTCCAGGTTCCTCCATGTTATGAAATGTTTCAGAGATTCGTCACTGTTCTTTATCAATGCGTAGTATTCCATTGTGTGAATATACCACAATTTATTTACCCATTCATCCGTTGATGGACACCGTGGTTGCTTCCAACTTTTTGCTATTGTAAACAGAGCTGCAATAAACATGGGTGTGCACATATCTGTTTGTATGAAGGCTCTTGTATCTCTAGGGTATATTCCCAGGAGTGGGATTTCTGGGTTGTATGGTAGTTCTATTTCTAACTGTTTAAGATAACGCCAGATAGATTTCCAAAGTGGTTGTACCATTTTACAATCCCACCAGCAGTGTATGAGAGTTCCAATCTCTCCGCAGCCTCTCCAACATTTATTATTTTGTGTTTTTTGGATTAATGCCAGCCTTGCTGGTGTGAGATGGAATCTCATGGTAGTTTTAATTTGCATTTCTCTAACGGCTAATGATCGAGAGCATTTTCTCATGTATCTGTTGGCTGCCTGAATATCTTCTTTAGTGAAATGTGTGTTCATATCCTTTGCCCACTTCTTGATTGGGTTGTTTGTCTTTTTGTGGTTGAGTTTTGACAGAATCATGTAGATTTTAGAGATCAGGCGCTGGTCGGAGATGTCGTAGCTGAAAATTCTTTCCCAATCTGTAGGTGGTCTTTTTACTCTTTTGGAGAAGTCTTTAGATGAGCATAGGTGTTTGATTTTTAGGAGCTCCCGGTTATCGGGTTTCTCTTCATCATTTTTGGTAATGTTTTGTATTCTGTTTATGCCTTGTATTAGGGCTCCTATGGTTGTCCCAATTTTTTCTTCCATGATCTTTATCGTTCTAGTCTTTAAGTTTAGGTCTTTGATCCACTTGGAGTTAGTTTTTGTGCATGGTGTGAGGTACGGGTCCTGTTTCATTTTTTTGCAAAGGGATATCCAGTTATGCCAGCACCATTTGTTAAAAAGGCTATCTTTTCCCCAGTTAATTGACACTGGTCCTTTGTCAAATATCAGCTGCTCATACGTGGATGAATCTATGTCTGGGTTCTCAATTCTGTTCCATTGGTCTATGTGTCTGTTGTTGTACCAATACCAGGCTGTTTTGACTACTGTGGCTGTATAATAGGTTCTGAAGTCAGGTAAGGTGAGGCCTCCCACTTTCTTCTTCTTTTTCAGTAGTGCTTTGCTTATCCGGGGCTTCTTTCCCTTCCATATGAAATTGGTGATTTGTTTCTCTATCCCCTTAAAATATGACATTGGAATTTGGATCGGAAGTGCATTGTATGTATAGATGGCTTTTGGTAGAATAGACATTTTTACTATGTTAAGTCTTCCTATCCATGAGCAGGGTATGTTTTTCCACTTAAGTATGTCCTTTTGAATTTCTTGTAGTAGAGCTTTGTAGTTTTCTTTGTATAGGTCTTTTACATCCTTGGTAAGATTTATTCCTAAGTATCTTATCTTCTTGGGGGCTACTGTGAATGGTATTGATTTGGTTATTTCCTCTTCGGTGTTCTTTTTGTTGATGTAGAGGAATCCAAGTGATTTTTGTATGTTTATTTTATAACCTGAGACTTTGCCAAACTCTTCTATTAGTTTCAGTAGTTTTCTGGAGGATTCCTTAGGGTTTTCCATGTATACGATCATGTCATCTGCAAATAGTGTTAACTTTACTTCTTCCTTGCCAATCCGGATACCTTTTATTTCTTTGTCTAGCCTAATTGCCCTGGCTAAGACTTCCAACACGATGTTAAATAAGAGCGGTGATAAAGGGCATCCTTGTCTGGTTCCCGTTCTCAAGGGAAATGCTTTCAGGTTCTCTCCATTTAGAGTGATATTGGCTGTTGGCTTTGCATAGATGCCCTTTATTATGTTGAGGAATTTTCCTTCAATTCCTATTTTGGTAAGAGTTTTTATCATGAATGGGTGTTGGACTTTGTCAAATGCCTTTTCTGCATCAATTGATAAGATCATGTGGTTTTTGTGTTTTGTTTTATTTATGTGATCGATTACATTAATGGTTTTTCTGATATTAACCCAGCCTTGCATACCTGGTATAAATCCCACTTGATCATGGTGAATTATTTTTTTGATGTGTTGTTGGATTCTATTGGCTAGAATTTTGTTGAGGATTTTTGCATCAATGTTCATGAGGGATATAGGTCTATAATTTTCTTTTTTTGTAATGTCTTTACCTGGTTTTGGTATCAGGGAGATGGTGGCTTCATAGAATGAGTTGGGTAGTATTCTGTCATTTTCTATGCTTTGGAATACCTTTAGTGGTAGTGGTGTTAACTCTTCTCTGAAAGTTTGGTAGAACTTTGCAGTGAAGCCATCCGGGCCAGGGCTTTTTTTTGTTGGGAGTTTTTTGATTACCGTTTCAATCTCTTTTTTTGTTATGGGTCTATTTAGTTGTTCTACTTCTGAATGTGTTAGTTTAGGTAGGTAGTGTTTTTCCAGGAATTCATCCATTTCTTCTAGGTTTTCAAATTTGTTAGAGTACAATTTTTCATAATAATCTGAAATGATTCTTTTAATTTCATTTGGTTCTGTTGTGATGTGGTCCTTCTCGTTTCTTATTCGGGTTATTTGTTTCCTTTCCTGTATTTCTTTAGTCAGTCTAGCCAATGGTTTATCAATTTTGTTGATTTTTTCAAAGAACCAGCTTTTGGCTTTGTTAATTCTTTCAATTGTTTTTCTGTTCTCTAATTCATTTAGTTCAGCTCTAATTTTTATTATTTGTTTTCTTCTGGTGCCTGATGGATTCTTTTGTTGCTCACTTTCTATTTGTTCAAGTTGTAGGGACAGTTCTCTGATTTTGGCTCTTTCTTCTTTTTGTATGTGTGCATTTATTGATATAAATTGGCCTCTGAGCACTGCTTTTGCTGTGTCCCAGAGGTTTTGATAGGAAGTATTTTCATTCTCGTTGCTTTCTATGAATTTCCTTATTGCCTCCTTGATGTCTTCTATAACCCAGTCTTTTTTCAGGAGGGTATTGTTCATTTTCCAAGTATTTGATTTCTTTTTCCTAGTTTTTCTGTTATTGATCTCTAGTTTTATTGCCTTGTGGTCTGAGAAGATTCTCTGTAATATTTCGATGTTTTGGACTCTGCAAAGGTTTGTTTTATGACCTAATATGTGGTTTATTCTAGAGAATGTTCCATGTGCGCTAGAAAAAAAAGTATATTTTGCAGCAGTTGGGTGGAGAGTTCTGTATAAGTCAATGAGGTCAAGTTGGTTGATTGTTGTAATTAGATCTTCCGTGTCTCTGTTGAGCTTCTTACTGGATGTCCTGTCCTTCTCTGAAAGTGGTGTGTTGAAGTCTCCTACTATAATTGTGGAGGTATCTATCTCGCTTTTCAATTCTGTTAAAATTTGATTTATGTATCTTGTAGCCCTGTCATTGGGTGCATAAATATTTAATATGGTTATGTCTCCCTGATCAATTGTCCCTTTTATCATTATATAGTGTCCTTCTTTATCCTTTGTGGTGGATTTAAGTCTAAAGTCTATTTTGTCAGAAATGAATATTGCTACTCCTCTTCTTTTTTGCTTATTGTTTGCTTGATATACTTTTTTCCATCCTTTGAGTTTTAGTTTGTTTGTGTCTCTAAGTCTAAGGTGTGTCTCTTGTAGGCAGCATATAAATGGATCGTGTTTCTTTATCCAGTCTGTGACTCTCTGTCTCTTTATTGGTGCATTTAGTCCATTTTTATTCAGGGTAATTATAGATAAATAAGTTTTTAGTGCTGTCATTTTGATGCCTTTTTATGTGTGTTGTTGACAATTTTTTCCACATACTTTTTTGTGCTGAGGCGTTTTTCTTAGTAAATTGTGAGATCCTCATTTTCATAGTGCTTGACTTTATGTTAGTTGAGTCGTTACGTTTTTCTTGGTTTTTATCTTGAGTTATAGAGTTGTTATACCTTTTTGTGGTTACCTTATTATTTACCCCTATTTTTCTAAGTAAAAACCTAACTTGTATTGTTCTATATCGCCTTGTATCACTCTCCATATGGCAGTTCAATGCCTCCTGTATTTAGTCCCTCTTTTTGATTATTGTGATCTTTTACCTATTGACTTCCATGATTCCCTGTTATGTGTATTTTTTTTTTTTTAATTAATCTTAATTTGTTTGTTTTTGTGATTTCCCTATTTGAGTTGATATCAGGACGTTCTGTTTTGTGACCTTGTGTTGTGCTGATATCTGATATTATTGGTTCTCTGACCAAACAATATCCTTTAGTATTTCTTGTAGCTTTGGTTTGGTTTTTGCAAATTCTCTAAACTTGTGTTTGTCTGTAAATATCTTAATTTCGCCTTCATATTTCAGAGAGAGTTTTGCTGGATATATGATCCTTGGTTGGCAGTTTTTCTCCTTCAGTGTTCTGTATATGTCGTCCCATTCCCTTCTTGCCTGCATGGTTTCTGCTGAGTAGTCTGAACTTATTCTTATTGATTCTCCCTTGAAGGAAACCTTTCTTTTCTCCCTGGCTGCTTTTAATATTTCCTGTTTATCTTTGGTTTTGGTGAGTTTGATGATAATATGTCTTGGTGTTTTTCTTTTTCTATCAATCTTAAATGGGGTTCGATGAGCATCTTGGATAGATATCCTTTCATCTTTCATGATGTCAGGGAAGTTTTCTGTCAGGAGTTCTTCAACTATTTTCTCTGTGTTTTCTGTCCCCCCTCCCTGTTCTGGGACTCCAATCGCATGCAAGTTATCCTTCTTGATAGAGTCCCACATAATTCTTAGGGTTTCTTTATTTTTTTTAATTCTTTTATCTGATTTTTTTTCAGCTATGTTGGTGTTGATTCCCTGGTCCTCCAGATGTCCCAGTCTGCATTCTAATTGCTCGAGTCTGCTCCTCTGACTTCCTATTGCGTTGTCTAATTCTGTAATTTTATTGTTAATCTTTTGGATTTCTACATGTTGTCTCTCTATGGATTCTTGCAACTTATTAATTTTTCCAGTATGTTCTTGAATAATCTTTTTGAGTTCTTCAACAGTTTTATCCGTGTGTTCCTTGGCTTTTTCTGCAGTTATCCTAATTTCATTTGTGATATCATTAAGCATTCTGTAAATTAGTTTTTTATATTCTGTATCTGATAATTCCAAGATTGTATCTTCATTTGGGAAAGATTTTGCTTCTTTTGTTTGGGGGGTTGGAGAAGCTGTCATGGTCTGCTTCTTTAAGTGGTTTGATATGGATTGTTGTCTCCGAGCCATCACTGGGAAACTAGTTTTTCCAGAAAATCCGCTAAAAAAAAAAATGCAGTCAGATCCCTATCATAGTTCTCCCTCTGGCTCAGGCTATTCAGATGTTAATGAAGCCGCCTGGGGAGGGTGGGGGAGGGAACAGAGAGATAGGAGAGTAGCACCTCAGAATATAGCCAGAGTTGCTTGTCTTGCTTGGAATGATTATTATATCTGAGATTCCTGCAGGCGCGTCGCCTATGTGTGCTAGCTGTGTGGAGATTGCCCCCAGGGGGTCTGGCCCGCTGGAGTCACGGTCAGATCCTCCACTTCCAGCCCCACTCCCAGCATCAAGGCTCCCCTACTGGGACGATGCCCTCTCGACTCCAAAATCAGTTGCTGCCTCCCGGGGACTTCTCGTCCCTCAAGCCGCATGGCCGTGCCGCCCCCGAGAACTAGTTGGGCCTCCTCCCGGGGTTAGTTCAGATGGGTGGAGCAGGTCCCCGTGCTTGTGCCGTGACCGAGTGTCCCGGCTGGGACGCTGTTCTCCCTGCTCCAATACCAGTCGCTGCCTCCCGGGGACTTCTACAGGCTGCGTCCCACGCCGCCCGCGCGACCCGGCTGGTCCCCTTCCTGGGGTTAGTTCAGGGGGGTGGAGCAACTCTCCGTGTTTATGCCATACCTGCGTCCAGTCCAAATCCCTGCGGGATGGTTCCCCAGCTCGGACGCTGCTCTTTCTGCTCCAAGACCAGTCACTGCCTCCCGGGGACTTCTCCTACTGGCTGCGTCCCACACCGCCCGTGGAACCGGCTGGTCCCCCTCCCGGGGTTAGTTCAGGGGGGTGGAGCAGCTCTCTGTGCTTGTGCCGTACCTGACTGGTACGCTGGCTCCAGGCTCTGGAAACAATCGCTGCTTCCCCGTATTAGTTCGTTCTCCGTCTCTAAATCTGTGTTTGTTGTTCAGGGTTCATAGATTGTTATGTATGTGATCGATTCACTTGTTTTTCCGTGTCTTTGTTGTAAGAGGGATCCGAGGTAACGTCTGCCTAGTCCGCCATCTTGGCTCCGCCCCCTGCAGTGACTTTTGAATGCCTGTGATATTGATGACATTGTTCCATAATTTCCACATTCAGTTGAATCACCTTTTTTCATTCAGGGCATAAATATGGATTTCTTCCAGTCGGTTGGCCAGGTAGCTGTCTTCCAAATTTCTTGACACAGATGAGTGAGCACTTTCGGTGCTGCATCCTTTCATGGAAACATCTCAGTCGACATTCAGTCAATTCCCGGAGGCTTGTTTTTCACCAATGCCTTCAGTGTATCTTGAAGCTCTTCCTTCAATACCATCCATTCCTGATCATATGCTACCTCCTGAAATCGTGGAACATCAACCAATTCTTTTTGGCCTAGTGTCTCTGTATTTCTCTCATTATCTTTTGATGCTTCCAGCATCCTTTAATGTTTTCAATAATGCAACTCGAGGCTTGAATTTTTTTTCAGTTCTTTCAGCTTGAGAAATGCCAAGTTTTTTGTCCTTTTTGGTTTTCTGTCTCCAGGTCTTTGCACATGTCAATACAATACTTTGTCTTCTCAAGCCACCCTTTGAAATCTTCTGTTCAACTCTTCATCATTTCTTCCTTTCGCTTTAGCTGCTTGACATTCAAGAGCAAGTTTCAGAGTTTCTTCTGACATCTATTTGGGTCTTTTCTTTCTTTCGTGTCTTTTTAATGACATCTTGCTTTCTTCATGTGTGATGTCCTTGATGTCATTCCACAACTCATCTGCTCTTCAGTCTTTAGTGTTCAATGCGTCAAGTCTATTCTTAAGATGGTCTCTAAATCCTGGTGGGATAGACTCAAGGAGGTACTTTGGCTCTTGTGGACTTGTTCTAATATTCTTCAGCTTCAACTTGAACTTGCATAGGAGCAATTGATGTTCTGTTCCACAGTCAGACCCTGGCTTTGTTGAGATTTTCCATTGTCTATTTCCATAAAACCCATAAAAAAAAAAAAAAAAAAACCCATAGATACAATCAATTAGATTCTTGTGTATTCCATCTGGCGAGGTCCACAAGTATAGTCACTGTTTGTTTGCCTTGGTGAAAAATGGTATTTGCAATGAAGAAGTTGTTGGTCTTGCAAAGTTCTATCATGTGATCTCTGGCATTGTTTCTATCACCAAGGCTATATCTTCCAACTGCCAATTCTTCTTTGTTCCCAACTTTTGCATTCCAATCACCAGTAATTACCAATGCATCCTGATTGCATGTTTGATCAATTTCAGACTGCAGAAGTTGGTAAAAATCTTCAATTTCTTCATCTTTGGCCTTGGTGGTCTGTTTGTTAATTTGAAAAATAGTAGTATTAACTGTTCTTCCTTGTGTTGTTGTTGTTTGGTGCCATGGAGTCAGTTCCAACTCATATTGACCCTATGCACAACAGAATGAAACACTTCCTGGTCCTGTGCTATCCTCACAATTGTTGCTATGCTTGAGCCCATTGTTGCAGCCACTGTGTCAATTTGTCTCCTTGAAGGTCTTCCTCTTTTTTGCTGACCCTCTATTTTACCAAACATGATGTCGTTTTCTGGGGACTGATCCTTCCCAACAACATGTCCAAAGTATGTGAGACACAGTCTCGCCATCCTTGCTTCCAGGGAGCATCGTGGTTGTATTTCCAGTCTTCCTTATAGATGTATGAATATTATCCTATCACTGACAGGGTTGTACTTCAGGATAGATCCTGAAATGTTCTTTTTGACAGTGAATGCAATGCCATTCCTCTTCAAGTTGTCATTCCCAGCATTGCAGACGATATGATTGTCCAATTCAAAATGACCAATACCAGTCCATTTCAGCTCACTAATGCCTAGGATATGTTTATGCTTTGTAATTCCTTTTTGAAAATTTCCAATTTTCCTAGATTCATAGTTTGTACATTCCATGTTCTGATTATTAATGGACGTTTGTAGCTCTTTCTTTTCATTTTGAGTCATGCCACATCAGCAAATGTAGGTCTTGAAAACTTGACTCCATCCACGTCATTAAGGTCAATTCTACTTTGAGGAGGCAGCTCTTCCCCAGTCATCTTTTGAGTTCCAACCTGAAGGGCTCATCTTCCAGCACTATATCAGACAATATTGTGCTGCTATTGATTAAAAAAAAAAAAAAAAAAAAAAATTTTTTTTTTTTTGGTAAGTTTTTCACTGGCTAATTCTTTTTAGAAGTAAACTTCTGGGTCCTTCTTTCTAGTCTGTGTTAGTCTGGAAGCTCAGCTGAAACCTGTCCACCTTGGGTGACCCTGCTGGTATTCAAATACCAGTGGCATAGCTACCAGCATCACAGCAATACACAAGCCCTCACAGTACGACAAATTGACAGATGTGGGAATATCCTTGCTGATGTCAGGTGGATACTGGCTGAAAGCAGAGAATACCAAAAAGATGTCTACCTATGTTTTATTGACTCTGCAAGGATGCTCGACTGTGTGGATCATAACAAATTATGGATAACATTGCAAAGAATGAGAATTCCACAACACTTAATTGTGCTTATGAGGAACCTGTACATAAATCAAGAGGGAGTTGTTTGAACAGAACAAGGGGATAACTGTGTGTTTTAAAGTCAGGAAAGGTGTGCGTCAGAGTTCTATCCTTTCTCCATACCTATTCAATCTCCATGCTGAGCAAATAATCCTAGAAGCTGGACTATAGGAAAAAGAATTGGGCATCAGGATTGGAGGAAGATGCATTAACAACCTGTGTTATGCAAATGACACAACCTTGCTTGCTGAAAGTGAAGAATACTTGAAGAACCTATTGATGAAGACCAAAGACCACAGCCTTCAGCAAGGATTACACTTCGACATAAAGAAAACAAAAATCCTCACAACTGGACTAATAGGAAACATGATGATAAATGGAGAAAAGATTGAGGTTGTCCAGGATTTCATTTCACTTGTATCCACAATCAACAGCCATGGAAGCAGCAGTCAAGAAATCAAAAGATGCATTACATTGAGCAAATCTGTGGCAAAAGATCTCTTTAAAGTGTTGAAGAGCAAAAATATCACCTTGAAGCCAAAGGTGCACCTGACCAAAGCCATGTCATTTTCAATTGCCTCATATGGATGCAAAAGCTGGATGAAGTATAAAGAAGACCAAAGAATTGACACCTCTGAATTGCGGTGTTGGAGAAGAATATTGAATATTACATGGACTGCCAAAAGAAATGAGCAAATCTGTCTTGGAAGAACCAGAATGCTTCTTATCAGCATGGAAGTTGAGACTACATCTCACATACTTTGGATATGTTATCAGGAGGGATCAGTACCTGGAGAAGGACATCATGCTTGGTAAAATAGAGGGTCAGAAAAAAAGAGGAAGACCCTCAAGGAGACAAATTGACACAGTGGCTGCAATAATGGGTCAGTCATAACAATGAATTGTGAGGATGGCGCAGGACCAGGCAGTGTTTCGTTGGATTGTACATAGGGTCACTATGAGTCAGAATTGACTTGACAGCACCTAAAAACAACAACACAAATTGGCAGATATCATCTACCATTTTAAAGGTATTATTCCATTGAATAAGATTGCTCTTTTAAAAGTAATACGTCACTTTAAAAAGGCTTTTTCATGTCTTTGATTTTTAGCAGTTACATACACATGAATATCTTTTTTATTTATCCTTCTTGTGGTTCAAAGAACTTCGTGAAATGCTAGATGCTGTATCTTAATAGTGCAATGCTTTAGTCCATTATCTCTTTAAATATTACTCTTTTCCCATTCTCTTTCTTCTTTGTTTTTATGCTTCATTCTCTAGAATATCCAAAGTGTATTTCTCTCTATTTTTCATTTTAAATCTTATGTTTGGATCCATCTTCCAGTTTACTAATTATCTTTTCAACTATATCTAATATCCTGATACATATTTCTGCTGAGTTCTTAATTATGGTTCTTAGATATTTAGCTCTAGTGTGTTTGTTTTTTCAGTTCCTTGTAAAAATTCTCAGTCTTGTCTTAATGTCCTTGAACAAATTAATCCAAGCAATATTAAGTTCTTTTTTGATATTTACATTTAAAGTATCTTTAATTTGTTTTTGTTGTCTGTTGTTCCTTCTATATAATCTTACTTATGTACTTTTATCTCTCTGAGTCTGCCAGTTGTTTTTGATTGCTTGCTGGAAGCAACAGAATTATTCGTGAAAACAATTTGAGACCTCATACAAATTTTATATTCTTCTAGAGAGAATTTTGTGTGATTCTGTCAGATGCTTTTGTCCCCAGCAATATGTGACTATAAAAAAATACTTTTTATTTTTTTTATAATGTTTGTAAGTGAGATTATTAGAGACTGAATATCAGTTCTTAAATGAGCCTGTATACTTTTGGTTCACCTTAGCCAGTAGTGTGCATATTCTTTGGGTCCCAGCCCAAAATGAAGGGTTTTACTACTGCACCACCAGTCAACAGACACTTCAGGTCAATTATTTAATCCTTACCCTTGCGAGTCAGCTTCTCAGCCACCCTAATCTGAATCATAAAACATCTCCAAAGAATAGAAAACCTACAAACCTCTTTGTCATTTCCCTTAATCTCAGTCTTCCTTCAGACACTAGCCCAGAAATTCTTCACTTTCTTCTAGTCAGTCTAATACATTAAAGTATATGAGTTTTATATTTGTCAAGCTCCTCTATTTATTCTCAGTTGAAAAGCTCTGTGAATTCTTTGTCCTTCATTACCGGGAGTACATGACTAATGTGACCAGTGTCAATCTTTCAACACCTACATCTTCTTATCAATTTCTTTTTCATGCCATAGGCTTTCTTGCATATATTTTAAATATAAAACTGGATACATACATATTTGTGTATACACTGATGATTATACATACATATACATATACATATATACACTCTGATAGGTTCATGCAATGTGTATGTGTGCAGGTGTGTGTGCATTTATTTATTATGGATTATCTGCTAGAACGTTGCCAGTTACCAGTTACCAATTTCCAGGTGAAGCTTATGTAAGAGGATAGGTTATTTTAGAAAATATATTAGATAATATATAATAGAAATTCTCAATCAAGGTAAGCAATGCAACATAATTATCATCACATCAAACTAATTTGCATTTCTTAAAGACATAAAATAGTATACATTAACTGTTTAAATATGTAAAAATATTAAATTCTAGAATTCTATTTATTAAATAAATGGCATTGCATTTTCATTTCCAAAGAAAGTGTTTGTATTGCTTATTAGTCATAATGTAGAAAACCTTATCAGATCTGATGAATAAATGAATTAATTAGTGAATTTAAAGCAGAAAATGAGTTTTTAAATGTGATTCTTTAAATCACTAAGGTAATACACCCTTCTACTAACTTTGAAAAATAGTATATAGCTTCAAAATTTAATATTTTATTTATATCAGCATCTTTGAGAATTTTAAAATACTATTTGTGTTTATAAAATAATAAAGAACCTTGATAAAAAAATTAAATTTTCCATTACCTACTTAGTCTATCAATAATTTAATTTAAAATTATGCTAGTGAATATTTGATCAAAAAGCCTAGATTAGTTTTACCAATGACCTCAGGTTATTTGGTAATTGTGTTTAGGTCCTGTGATAGTTTATTTTATGGCTGGGTACTCGTCATAAAATATGTGTAGAACTTGTATAGCCTTTTAGTTCCTTTTACTAAGATTATCTTCTCTGTGGTATGCACATTATTTTTGATGAGCAAATTTATAATTTAATGTTGAGATTAAAGTCTTCATTCTGGAACAAGTATATTGGTTAGAAAATCACAAATCTGTATTTGAGTTTCGGTAGACTTAAAATCATTAAAATAATCAAACTTCAGGCAGTTAGTACATATCTCTAAGTCACTTAAGCAGAATACCATGAAATTGCATTTCTGCTACTTTGGAATGCAAGAGTCCTTTATATCTGATGTAAACAATATAAAAAGTAAAAAGTCTAATTAACTCATTTCTGGCATCAGCTTACTCAGTATTCAGAGATATTGCTTACCCTGATGAAAGAGAAACTTTGAGTTATACAGCAACATTTTACTATAATCACAAATACAATTCCCAGTGTTGTGCCATTTACAGGCAGGCAATTGGTTTTTGTGTTATGAGTAAGATATGAAATATGACTGATGTCCAAATATATTGGTCATATTTTTTTCAGTTGATATACAATCATAGATTTTTTTTTTTTAATTGTACATTAGATGAAGGTTTACAGAACAAACCAATTTCTCATTAAACGGTACACACATTGTTCTATGACACTGGTTAACAACCCAAGGACATGTCAACACTCTCCCTTCTCAATCCTGGGTTCCCCATTACCAGCTTTCCTGTTCCCACCTGCCTTCCAGTCCCTGCCCCAGAGCTCTTGCACCCCTTTAGCTTTGTTTTGTTCCATGGGCTTGTTCAATCTTTGGCTGAAGGGTAAACCTCAGAAGTGACCTCGTTACTGAACTGAAAATGTATCCAGGGGCCATACTCTCACAGTTTCTCCGGTTTCTATCAGGCCAGAAAGTCTGGTCTTTCTTTTTGAGTTAGAATTGTGTTCCACATTTTTCTCCAACTCTGTCCGGGACCCTCTATTGCCATCCCTGTCAGAGCAGTCCGTGGTGGTAGCTGGGCAACATCTCGCTGTACTGGACTCAGTCTGGTGGAGGCCGTGGTAGATGTGGTCCATTAGTCCTTTGAACTAATCTTTCCCTTGTGTCTTAAGTTTTCTTCATTCTTCCTTGCTGCTGAAGGGGTGAGACCAGTTGAGTACCCTAGATGGCCACTCACAGGCTTTTAAGACCTCAGACACTACTCACTGAAGTGGAATGTAGAACATATTCTTTATAAACTAACAATCATAGATTCTTACAGTCAAACTTGCCTTACAGATCAGGCAATTTTCAAATGAGAAAAATAAGATTACAGGGATAGACCTTTTAGTTGCCTATTCAATATCCTTATTCTTTATTACCAATATTACATCAGTTTGATTTGGATGTCTATTGCCTCACTGGAAATATTTATTTACTCACACTACTTTGATGACAGGAGTCCCTGGGTGGCACAAATGATCAAGTGCTGAACTACTAGCCAAAATGTTGATGTATCGAACCTGCACAGAGGTGCTTGGAAGACAGGCCTGGCAACCTGCTTCTGAAAGGTAGAAGCCTTGAAAAACTTATGGAGCAGATCTACTCTGCAAACATGAGATCACTTTGAGTTGGAATCAACTCTACAACAACTAACAACAGCAACAACCTTCATGATAGAGGTAAATACGTGATATAGTTACTATGGCCAGTGATGTATGAACAGACATCAGGCTTCCTATATTGTTTTTCTCATAAAAAATACAGTCTGAATTGATTAGCCTTTTACCTTTGCCCTTCACCTTGCCATTCTCACTTCTAAGGTGCATTTCGTTTGTACTTTTTCAAAGACAGATTTGTTTGTTCTTCTGGTAAAAAAAAAAAAAGTAGTCGATGGTATATACTCAATATTCTTTGCCAACACCATAATTCAAAGGCGTCAATTCTTCTTCGGTCTTCCTTATTCATCGTTCAGCTTTCACGGGTATATGAGTAGGCTGAAAATACCATGGCTTTGGTCAGGCACATCTTAGTCCTCAAAGTGACATCTTTGTTTTCCTTCACTTAAGTGAGTTCTTTTGCAGTAGATTTTCCCAATGGAATACGTTGTTTGATTTCTGTCTTTTGTGTGTGTGTGTTTTAGGTGAACATTTACAGTTCAAGTTAATTCCTCATTCAAAAATTTATACACGTGTTGTTTTCTCATATTAGTTGCAATCCTCACAATGTGACAGTATGGTCCCCCTTTCTACCCTGTGTTCCCTGTGTCCATTCAACAAGTTTCCATCTCTTCCTACCCTCTCATTCTGCTTTTGGACAGGAGCTGCCCATTTGATCTTATATATCTGGTTGAACTAAGAAGCACATTCCTCAACTGTATTATTTCTGTTTTATATTCCTATCTTATCTTGTTCTGAAGAGTGGGCTTCAGGAAGAGTTTGAGTTCCGGGTTAACAGTGTGTCCAGGGGTGAAAGTTTCACTGTTTCCTGCAGTCTCTATCAGACCATTAAGTCTGGTCTTTTTACTTAAATTTGAGTTCTGTTTTGCATTTTTCTCTTGCTCTGTCTGGGACTCTCTGTTGTGTTCGGTCATGTGGTCATTGGTGGTAGCTGGGCACCATCTAGCTCTTTTGGTCTCAGGCTAGTGGAGTCTCTGGTTCACGTGGTCCTTTAGTCCTTTGGGCTAATGTTTTCCTGTGCCTTTGGTTTTCTTCCTTCTTTGCTCCAAGTGAGGTGGGACCAATTGATGTATCTTAGATGGCCACTCACAAGTTTTTAAGACCCCAGATGCCACCACCAAAGTAAGATGTAGAACATTTTCTTAATAAACTATGCTATGCCAATTGACCTAGATGTCCTCTGAAACTATGGTCCCCAGATTCCAGCCCCAGACATTCTGTCTCTCAAAGTGTTGAATGTGTCCAGGAAACTTCTTTGCTTTTGCTTTGGTCCAGTGGTGCTGACTTCCATTGTATTATGTGTCTTGCTTCCCTTCTTCGAAGTTGATCCTTGTTTACTATCTAGTTAGTGATTCCCCCTCCCCTCTTGCTACCCTCATAACCATCAAATAATGATTTTTTCTGTGTTTAAACCTTTTCTTGAGTTCTTTTTTTAATTTTTACTGTGCTTTAAGTGAAAATTTACAAAACAAGTCAGTCTCTCATATAAAAATTTATACACACCTTGCTATATACTTCTAATTGCTCTCTGCCTAATGAGACAGCAGACTTCTTCCCTCGACTTTCTATTTTCTTGAGTTCTTGTAATAGTGGTCTCATACAATATTTGCCATTTTGTGGCTGACTTATTTCACTCAGCACAATGCCCTCCAGATTCATCTATGTTGTGAGATGTTTCACAGATTCACCATTGTTCTTTATCATTGCATAGTATTCCATTGTGTGTATGTACCATAATTTGTTTATCCATTCATCTGTTAATGGACATTTAGGTTGTTTCCATTTTTTGCTACAGTGAATAGGGCTGCAATGAACACAGGTGTGCATATGTCTATTTTTGTGACAGTTCTTCCTCTAAGTTTTTGTCTGAGTCCTTGTGTTAAAGGTGTGTCTCTTGTAGATGGCATATAGATGGATCGTTTTTTTTAAATCCATTCTACCACTCATTGTCCCTTCATTGGTGCATTTAGGCCATTTATGTTCAGTGAAATTATTGATAGATACGAGTTTACTGCTGTCATTTTGATGTATTTCTTTTTTTGTTGTGTTGACAGTGTTCTGCTTAATTTCCAATTTCCTTTGCTAAGTCCTTTCTCTTTATGTATTTTCTTTTCAACTTTTTTAGTATTGCTGATTTTGTGTTTGCCGAGTCTTTATGTCTTTCCTCTTTTTTATTTTGATGGGTAGCTTCATTAGCTTCCTTGGTGGTTACCTTAAAATTTACCTTTTATTTTTCTAAGTTGAAACTGATCTTTTACTTCTTGATATCATCTTAACTTCCTCTCCATATGGAAGTTCTATGACTGCACTGTTTATTCCCTTTTTTTGTTTTATTTTTACATTGTTATCCTTTACTTATTGACATCTCTGTTTCCCTATTTTCAGTCTTTTAGCTTTGACTTGTTTTTGCAGCTTCCCTATCTGGATTGATAACTGGTTGATTGGTGTTCTAGTCTTGGATTGCTGTCTGATATTGTTGGTTCTCTAACTAGAGGGTTCTCTTAAATGTTTCTTGTAATTTTGGTTTGGTTTTCACAAATTCCCTTAACTTCTCTTTATCTATAAATGACCTAATTTCACCTTCATATTTGGAAGTTTTCTGCCAGTAAATCTTAAACAATTCTCAAATCTTTAATAATTCTCTCTGTGTTTTCTGTTAACGCCACCTAAACCCCCACCCCACCCCACCCGGTTCTGGTACTCCAATCACTCATAGATTTTTCCTCTTGATAGTGCCCCATATAATTCTTAGGCTTTCTTCATTTTTTAAAATTCTTTTTTCCTCATATAAATTGGTGTCAAGAAAATTATCCTCAATTTCACTAATTTTGACTTCCATCGCCTCAATTTTGCTCTAATTCTGTCTAATTCTGAAATTTTATTATTAATCTTTTAGATTTCTAGTTGTTACCTCTGTGTGTTTTCTATCAGCCTGTTAATTTTGTCATTTTGTTTTGTTTTGTTTTCCTGAATTCCTCTATTCCTCTGTCTGTGTGTTCCTTGGCTTGGTCTGAGTTTTGCCTGATTTTCCTAATCCCTTGGAGAGCTCTGAATATTAGTCTTTTGAACTCTTTTTCAGATAGTTCCATTACAATATTTTCTTCTGGGAGGTTTCCTGGTTCTTTATTTTGATCACTTGCTAGAACCATCTTAACTTGCTTCTTTATGTGATTTGATATTGACTGTTGTCTCTGAGGCATCAATAAGTTATTATATTTATTTATTGTGTTTGTTTACTGTGTTCTAACTTTTTGTTTTGTTTTATTTTGAGACATCCAAGTAGGCTGGGAAGGTGAGCTACTTTGATTGTTGGTGTCTTTGAAGTTCTCACACCCTGTCTCCACATGGTCAGAGCAGCTACTAGGTGTGTGAGCCCAGGATTCTGTTCACTTTTCTTGGTGGGTGTGGCACAGGTGTCCAGTTGTCAGTTACCAAATGTGTGGTACAGATTCTCACCTACAATCCTATTTGGGCAGGGCTGCATAGGGGTGTTCGGAGCAGGCACAGACATCTGGCTGCAGTAGGGGTATGTGTGAAGCAAGGCAGGGGGCTGACAGCTGCCCTTGGTTGCCTGGGTGGAGGGCATGTCCCTATCCCCCAGAGCATGTAGTGGGGGGTATTTTAGCAGGTCCTTGGGCACCCAGTGCTGTTGGCTGGAGGGACTGGGAGGTATTACTTATTCTCAGACCCCTATCGTGGATGGCTAGATGGAGTGTGTGGTACCACCAGCCCTCAGGCCCCCAGTATGGGTTGGTGAAGCCCCTTCTTAGGGAGTAGGGCAGTGTCGAATGTCACAAATCTGCAGCTCCCCTTTGACTGCTGCAATTAAAAATGAGCTTCAAGTGTATGCCATACTGCTTTATGCTAATGAGGATGTGCAGTGCTGAATCAGCCCACACAAATCTGGACAGGGCTGGAGAGTGCTGCAAGTCCATGGACCCCTAATGCCAGTGGCTGGACAAAGTGGCTGTGAGACTGGTGTAGTAGCAGAGAGGCCTAAGTTCCTGGCTTAGAGGGTCTCTTTGTTATCTAGTGCTTCTATAACAGAAATACCACAAGTGGATGGCTTTAACAAAGAGAAATTTATTTTCTCACAGTCTAGTAGGCTAGAAGTCCAAATTCAGGGCAACAGCTCCAGAGGAAGGCTTTGTCTCTGTCAGATCTTGAGGAAGGTCCTTATCACCACTCTTCACCTGGACTAGGAGCTTCTCCATGCAGGAACCCTGGGTCCAAAGGACATGCTTTGCTCCCAACACTGCCTTCTTAGTGGTATGAGGTCTTCCTGTCTCTCTGACCAATTCTGTCTTTTATATCTCAAAAGAGATTGCCTCATGACACAATCTAATTTTGTAGATTGAGTCCTGCCTCACTAACACAACTGCTGTGTATCCCACCTCATTAACATCATAGAGGTAGGATTACAACACACAGGACAATCCCATCAGATGACAAAATGGTGAACAATCACACAATACTTGTAATCATGGCCTAGCCAAATTGATACACGTATTTTTGGGGGACACAATTCAATCCATGACAGTGGGTGTGGCATTTTTTAATACTGCTGGACTGGTATCAGACCAGGCTGGAGTGGGGGGTGGGTGAGGGGAAGGAAGCATTTCTCCACTATGAAACTCTGGAAGGGGGAGGAATTATTTTGCCCTTACACTGTAGGTTAGACAGTTGCACTTAACTTTCACAGGTCCAGCACTGCTTCCGCTCCTTTCCAGAGGTGTGTGCTGACTCACTGCTGCCCAGCCACACCCGACATGGTGAGACTAGTCCCCAAAAGCTGCTACTTACATCAGCCTGCATGAGCCAGGTGGCAGGGTGCTGGCAAACCCACAACAAGCACTTCTCCACTGTTTTTGAATTGTCTTCCTTCCCCCACCACTCAGTCCAACTCCTCTGCTTTGTCTTTGATGATCAGGGTGCCTAGATTTTCATATGTAATTTGTTTACTTGCTTTTTCAGGTCTTTGCTGTAAGAGGCACAACAAGAAGCTTCTGACTCTTCTACTATCTTTACCTCACCCATCATTTGATTTCTTGACTGCAGCTTCAGTGGGTGTTGATTGTGGACCCAAGTAAAATGGAATCCTTGACAACTTCAATCTTTCCTCCATTTACCATGATGTTGTTTATTGGGCCAGTTGTGAGGATTTATGTTTTATTTATTTTGAGGTATAATCCATACTAAAAGCTATAGTGTTTGATCTTTATCAGTATTTCAAGTCCTCTTTGCTTTCTGAAGTAAGGTTGTGTCATCTGCATATTGCAGATTGTTAATGAATCTTCCTCCAATCCTGGTGCCACATTTTTCTACACATAGTCCAGCTTCTGTGATTATTTGCTCAGCATACAGATGGAATAAGTATGGTGAAAGGATCCATTTCTGATGTACACCTTTTCTGATTTTAAACCACGCAGCATCCCTTTGTTCTGTTGGAACTACTGCCTCATGGTCTATGTACAGGTTTCTCATGAGTACAGTTAAGTGTTCTGGAGTTCCCTTTGTTTGCAATGTTATCTATAATTTGCTATGATCCTTATAGTTCAATGCCTTTGCACAGTCAATAAAACACAGGTAAACATCTTTCTGGTGGTATTCTCTGCTTTCAACCAAGAGCCATCTGACATCAGCCATGATATTCCTTGTTCCACGTCCTCTTCTGACCTGTACTGACTGATAATATTGAGCTTCTCCATGGTCTCTTTCCACAGGTATAGTTGGTTTGAGTCCAGTGTTTTCCATCTGGCAATGTACACATGTATAGTCACCATTTACGTTGTTGGAAAAAGGTATTTACCATGAAGATCATTGATCTTGCAAAATCATGCGATTTCTGGCATGGTTTCTATTACCAAGGCCATAGTTTCCAACTACTGATACTTTTTTGTTTCCAACTTTCACTGTCACTGGTAATTATCAATAAATTATCAATAAATCTTGACTGCATGTTTGATAAATTTCAGGCTGCAGAAGTTAATAAAAATCTTCAACTTATTCATCTTTGGCCTTATTGGTTGGTGGGTAAATTTGAATAATAGTAGTATTAACTGGTCTTCCTTGTAGACATATAGATATAGATATTATCATATCACTGATAGCATTGTATTTTAGGATAGATCTTAAATTTTTTTTTTTTGAGAATGAATGATACGCTGCTCCTCTTCAATTTGTCATTCATGGCAGAGTAGATTGTCCAGTTCAGATGGCTAATACCAGCCCATTTCATCTGACTAATTTCTAAGATATTGATCTTATGTATTCCATTTCATTTTTGACAACTTCCAATTTTCCTAAATTCATACTTTGTACATTCCACATTTAGATTATTAGTGTATGTTTACAGCTATTTCTTTTCATTTTGAGCCACATCAGCAAATGAAAGCTCCAAAAGCTTTACCCATGTCATTATAATTGACTCTACTTTTAGGAGCCAGCTCTTCCTCAATTTATTTTGAGTACCTTTTTTTGAGTACCTTTTTTTTTCCGACCTGAGGCTCTTATTCTGGCACCATAACAGGCAACGTTCTGCTGCTATCCATGAGGTTTTCATAGGCCAATCTTTTTCAGAAATAGACCACTAGGTTTTTCTTCCTAGTCTGTCTAAGCCTAGAAGCTCCACTGAAACCTGTGTACCATGGATGACCCTGCCGGTATTTGAAATACCGGTGTCATAGCTTCCAGGATCAAAGTAACAAGCAAGCCAACACAGAATGAGAAACTTGCAGAGGAGTGCTGAAAAACACATGCTAAGGATGCTCAATTATAAAGGTGCTTAATGACTCCTGCAATTATTTTCAACCACTTAGGACATCTTTTTTATAAGAAATACATAACCTTATTTGGAATATCATTGTAGTCAGCTTTCTCTTTAAAGAAACAAAATTTATTTTTAACTGATATAGTCATAACTAGCATGGTGACATTGGCAGAGCTTAAACTCAGTACTCATGGGTCCTAATAGAATACTGTTTTCACTAAACTATACTGCCTATGAGAATTCCTATGTAGTGATGGCAGTTTTACATGTCCATTGATGACAAAAGCTAAAATGACTAAAGTCAGAATTTTTTATAGAACAAAAATTAATTATGGTTATGAAATCTTAACTGTTTCATATTTCATATACTTTTGAAGAAAGAAACATTATAAAGGAGATACTTAAAAGCCTTTATTAGAAAAAAAAAGATTTACATACTTTTACTCCTCTGTGTAATTAAGAAATCATTATTTTAGTTAGAAATCCATAAAGCATTTAACACTTTATAAGAAACTTTAGGAATCTGAGCAATTGTGTTAAACAAATATTCTCTGAACATTGATAATTTACAGAAATTTTTTTATATTGGCATCATCAATAAAGGGTGTTTATCATATATGAAGCAATATCTTAAACATAACTTGGACCATGAAAATCTTTAACATGGAGCTGTTCCCACTGTCTATATTTGAAATCAATCAAGTTGCTTTGGATTTTAGGAATATGTCAAAAGGCTAGGGGGGCTTTCTGGATCTGAAGTAAATTGTTCTACCTCTGCTGTCCAGAAAGAATGAGGCTCTGCCTGGCATTCACTTCTTCCCTTATTGTCTAATTAAAAAATGGTGTTGCACATAAAGAAAGCCTAAAAACTTCAACTTTTACTGGAATTCTGCTGTCATGTGTGAAAGGCTCTCTTCCCACGCTCTTTTCATGTCTAGTCATATGATACTGAATGCTTTCATTTATCTTCATTTATCTTTAAAACATGAATAAAGGATATTGAGGGAAATATTTCCAGAGGTGGAGGAAGAACTTTCCATTCATAAAGGATTAGTACCCCTTTTCTATGCCCCATCATGTTGTGAGTTTACCACTGCATTTCTGTGCCTTTCATTGCTTTATAAGGATCATATTTCATCAGCTCTCAGCTACATTTTTTCACATTTTAACCTTTCTCTAATTAAGTCATTGAAATATGTCCTCAATTCGTAATTAAGAAAAACAAAACAAAAACAACTTTCATCGCACCAAGTGAGGGATACCCTATCATGTAGTTGACCTACCTGACTTAACTTAGAAGTTTTTATTTATCTAATTATCACCTTGGTTGAATTAATAGCATCTTATTTTTTGGTGTTTTTTTTTTTTTATGTCATCTGATACTTATATAAATTTGATTTCCTACTTGTAGCTTAAAATATTTTTAAAAAGATTATTAGGATGAAACATTAATTTGCATCGTATGCATAGAACATTGTCTGGTTGCTAGGAAACACAAATGAAGACAAGTAAATTGCCAAATCTCTTTAAATAAATAATAAAATTTTTAGAGTTAGGTATAACCGACTTATGAATCAAGACAAATGTCACTCAAGCACCAAACCTTTATCTGTCTAACATTTTGAGAGATGATACCTAACTTCTATAAAAAAAATCCAAACCCAGTGCCATCGAGTCGATTCCAACTCATAGTATGAGTAACTTCTATGCATACAGAATAAAACTACAATTTCAACAAATAAGAAATGCAATAGAAATAGTCATAAGATACTATCAATCATAAAATTTTAAAATAAGTCAAATAAAATATTTTTTTAAGAGCAGGATATAATAATGATTCCATAAATCCTCACCAATAACCGAAAGAATTAAAAAAAATTAAATTCTAAATATGCAGAAATCTTGGGTTCAAATTTTGATTTGGATACTGAATAAAAGGAATACAGTATTTTATAACTAATATATGCTGTTTATAGTTAGTTTTTTTGAAAAAAATCTACATTTTGAGTAGTATTTCTCTCTACTCTTAATCTGAATGAAGTCAATACTAAATCTAGACTGGAAATTTTGTTATTAAACTGGATTAATGTACTTGAGAGAATATGTTATTCTTATGTATATTCAAGGCCTACTATAGATCTTGGTGAGTGGAATGTGAAAGATAATGAGTGGAATGTGAAAGATAAGTGCCTCCTGAGGGAATATTAAATGTAAGAAAGAATATAGTGATTTTATTGGAAAATCCTATGGAGCACTGTTCTACTTTGACACACACAGTGTCTTAGTTATCTAACGCTGCTATAACAGGAATACTACAAGTGGATGCCTTTAACAATGAGTTTATTTTCTCACAGTAAAGTAGGCTAAAAGTCCAAATTCAAGGTGTCAGCCCTGGGGGAACTCTTTCTCTATCAGCCTTCTCAGTAATCTTCCCCTGGACTAGGAGCTTTTCCACACATGGACTCCAAGTCCAAAGGACGCACTCTCCTCCTGGCTCTGCTTTCTTGGTGGTATGAAGCCCCCCTGTCTCTCTGCTTACTTCTTTTTTATCTCAAGAGATTGCCTCAAGACACAATCCAATCTTGTAGGTTGAGTCCTGCTTAGCTAACACAACTGCTGCCCATCCTCCCTCATTAACATCATAGAGGCAGTATTTACAACATATAGGAAAATCACACAATACCAGGAATCATGGCCAAGCCAAACTGATACACACTTTTTTGGGGGGGGAGGGGGACATAGTTCAATCTATGACACATGGGTTGGCTATTAGTCGAATCAACTTGATGGCATTTTTTTTTTTTTTAAGTTGTGATACCCTAAATTCTAATATTTGTCTCCATAGTTCTAGGCTACTGTGGAGAACTCTGAGCCTCCACTTTCTACTTGGTCTCTTGGCCTCGTGTTGCTGACAAATTAGCAAATGCCTAGAGAGAAGTGGGAGCCAGTGTTGGGTTTCTCTCACTGTGTTTTTTTTTTTTCTCTCTGGAATTTTGGGCCCTCAAGTCCCAACTGCCTTAGTTGCTTTCCAATATCTTCAAGCAGCAGTCTTTGTTTTTAACCCAGGTTTTTGGATTATTCTAGGTTAAAGGTTTTGTTTTCTAGAAGCATCTCTGCTACCATAACCAGAAAGGGAAATAGCTTTAAGTTAGTTTGCAACCCAGTTTAAAAGCAATGGGTAGGAATAATCAACAGCTGCGCTCAATTCCAGGAGTCATGCTTTTAACATTATTGCATGTACAAACTAACTGAACTGCTGGCTTTAAGGACTTCTGAAAAATGAAAACACAATCCTTCGTGACATATACAGTTTTTATAATTAACAATTATGCTCATGTTTTGCTGTGTAGGTAAAATCGTTATAGTGTGTAATGAAGAAAAGATACACATTACCTGAATAAATCAATAGCTTTTAAAATTCCTAAATCTATTTAATAGTTCAGTAGTTTTGGTAACCTAAGCCTATTATTAACCTAATTACCATTTTGATGTGATCAAATGAAGTGTTTTTAAAATGCCATCAAGCTCTGATATTTGCATGTAAACTTCCCTCAATTATGTTATGTCACCTTTTGCTTTTTCTTAATATTTGACTAGTTCCTTCTATTTCAGGGTCATCCTTCAGCATGCAACACTTAAATTTATTTCAGTCAAAGTCAGAAACATTGTGACATGAATAGTTTCTGTTGACTTTCTCATTCTGAAGGAATATAGGTAAATTTTTGCTTTTGGTTTTTAGTCTCTGGTTTGCTTTTTGTTCATGGCCCTAATTTTACTGCTGGGCAGTATGTTTTTGGTATTTCTTTTTTTCTGCAGAGAGACACACAGTATACATGTGGATTAAGTTCAAATGCCAGGTCTAGTTTTGTTGTTCTTAAGCTGGAAAAAATCCCTTTTAACTTCTGGGAGAAATGCCAGTTTGGAGGCTACATTATGAAGCTCATTTCCTTTTGGTGGGGCATAATTCAAAACAACAATGATTGCTGGATTCCTTTTGCAAATGCAAAATGAGTGCTGAATATATATGTTAATTAATGAAAATAGATTTACACTCTTTGACTTCCCTTAGTTATGTGATCCATGTGAAACAGTTTTCTACAAAAATAATACATATTTGACAAGCTTTCATTTATTACGTAAGTTTATCAGTAAGGTTTTTAAAACTATTTAAACTTAAACTAAAAAGAAATTAAAGGAAATATTTAAATCATTACAGTTCGAAATTCAAAATTCTAAAAGAAGGTTTGGAATTGTGGAACGTAATGTCACTTGAAATGAGTAGAGCCATAAAAAAAGAAAAACACGATGCAGATTATAATTTAATATGTCAAAAAGCATTTAAAGCATATTCATTTGAAAAAATAAATATAAAAAGTTAAAGTAAGTGATTGTAAGTGGATACATAGGAATTACATGTAACATAAAAGAGAATTCCATGAGCTTGTGAAATGTCTATCAAAAATGGGTAATTGCTTTCCAATTCTACTACATTCTTCATTACTTGGATCAGGGAAGAAAAAGGGATTTTCTCTCACATTGATGAAGTGGTTACTTGGTAATGGCTAATTAAAAAATTATGTTGATATCTATATTTACATCTATGTCTGCTATACCTGTTTGTCTCTCTGATTAATGATTTCTGCCATAGAGAGAGAAATGCTGCACTCATTACAATTATTCACATTCTTATTTAATGTTTTGGAAATAATTTACAATATGATTTTGCCTATAAAATATTAGACCCTCAGATTAAGAAAAAGTCACCAGAGAAATATTCATTCAAAGTACAAAATAGAAAAATTAGAGGCATTAAAGAAAAAGAATGAAAATATAGGAAAGTAAATCCAGAATTACTCAAACTATGATTTTGAAGAGGATTACTTATGTTTAGTCTTCTAATAAATGATGGAATTATATATTTCTAATATATATTTCTAATTTATTTCTAAAATTTATCTTAAAAAAATTTAAATAAAAAAAAATGTAGATAGTAAAGAGAATCTCATAAAACCCATACTTAGATTCCCCTAGATTAGCATGTTCTATTTCCAGCTTTTTACTTTGATTCTTACTTAGAGTTTCCATCTCCCTGTTTACGTTACCCATCTGTTCTTGCATATTATCTACTTTTCCTTTAGAGTTCTTGCCATATTAACCACAGTTATTTTAAATGCCTTATATGATAATTTCAACATTTGTGTCATAACTAAATCTGGTCCTCACGACTGTTTTGTTTCTTCAGAATGTCTTTTTTGTTGCCTTATGGCATCCCTTGTAATTGTTGTTGTTGAAAGTAAGTCATGCATGCCATAACAGTTCATAGTAACTGAGGAAAGCAGGCCTTTAGTGTGAGGGTTTGTGTTAATCTAGTTAGGAGTTAGATTGTGTTTAAATGTTGCTATAGTACTAAAAGTTTCAAATTCCTCTAGAGCCCTTGTTTTTCCTCACCTTTTGACTTTGGGCTTCCCTAAACACTTCTCTTCAGAGAGTATGTGTCTTGCAGCTCTTGCAGCTATAATGTACCGTTTATCATACCAAAGCACTGCTGGAGTGGTAGTAAGGTGTGTATGCGGGGAGGAAGGGGGTATTCTATAATCTTCCAGTCTTTTTTTTTTTTTTTTGACCTTAATTCTTGGGGCTATTTTTCACAAGTGTATTTTCATTGGTATAACTTTCCCCCGGTACTATCTTCTCTAGCTGAGGTGTTCCGTATCTATTTTCTTGAACCCCTAATTCTTGTTGATTATGCTTCCCTCTTGGCTTTAGGTGATTCCCAAAAATGAGGGGTGCTAAAGTAAGAGGTATGCTCTTTCCCCAGCTGGAATAATATTCTGACAAATTTCTTTATCCTGTATTGTAGGCCTTTGTTATGGAGAAGGTGTATTTCACAATGATTACTCATCCTTCCTTTTGCGAGAGCTACAAAAGGATTGTCCTGTGAGATCCTGATGGGATTCCTGGAGATGAAGCCATGACAGTGTGTACAGCCACATAAGACTGCAGCTTCCATGAGTTTCTCACTCTCCGAGTACACACAATTAGTCTCCATTTCCATTTAATCATTCCTACCAATTTATGGCTTCAGTGGCTTCTGCTACAGATCACCAAATTTCAGCTCTGTCTCTCTGAATGGGCTTGTTTGTCCAGATTTTTGGGTGCTAGTTTGTTCCACGTCCTCAATTTTCTGATGGATCCAAGAAAAAGTCATTGAATTTAGTTCGTTCAGCTTTTTTCTTTCTCTAAGTACAGGAATGATGAATTCCAAGACCTTTACATGTCAGAGCTGAAACAGGAAATCTTATATAACATATAAAATTTTGAAAATTGATCCTTTAAGAGCAAAGATTTGTGTTTTAGAATACTAGTATTCACCAACCCAAGTGAATTAAGAATACTATCAATGGGTTGTATTTATATAATGTTTTCTAATCAGTAAAAAAAAAAAAAAGTATTCACCTACATTATTTCATTTTATCCATGTGGCAATTACTTATATCACCAAAAGTTCCACGGGTAATAAAAAGTATAGACTTGAATCTATATTTTTAAACCCCATATTCAGCTTATTTTTCACTATTCTGAGTTTAAAGCTTCACCATACTTAAAGATAATCGAGAAGAATATTGGACACCTATGGTTTTTGGAACTGATCAATGATCAGTTTTTTTAAAAAAATTGTTTAGGAGGTTATAGAATGGTCATGGATAGTTTTCATGTTCTTGTAGCCTCATGTGATCTTATTTATTACGTATTTTACCTCATATGGGTAATTCTGCTCTCAAGTAGAGAACAGAGCAAGGACTCCTGATTTACAGACTCACTTAGGAGATCAGCATGTGTCCTAGCTCCTCCCCCCCCCACACTTCACACTGTAATTGTTTCCTCTACTTGCTTTTCTATGCATACATTTATTTAGCTGGCAATAAAGCTATTTATTCCATGGTAAGAGATAAGGCTTAAATACTTAGCTATTTAGCAGGACTGCAACAACTTTAATGCCCCTACAAAACATTTCGAACTTCTTAATCCTTTACTTAAACACATTTATTTTCCCAAATGCCTATTAAATTAGATTCATCACTTGCCTTTAGAGTACTTCAAAAGTCTGATAGCTACATAACAGCAGATTGGAGCTTTTCATTCCTTTCCTTCCATTTTCTGCTCTGTTCCTTTGGTCATGCTGTCCCTTCAGGATTGCACCTTCAACCCCTGTTCATGTTACATGCCTTTCATAATGCCTTCCTTGATATCATCTTCTCTGATCTACTTGTAGTTATTTTTTTGACAAGACTTATCAGCTAGTGGGATAAGTGTCACATCATCTTTTTGAGGCCCCAATATTATTGCCTTTATGTATTTTTATCATTCTGCTAGTTATCAATTTATTACCTCTCAACTCCAAAATCACAATGTTTGCCTGTTCTGTATAAATGGATCTGTTCCCTTTAAATTTTCTTTTTTTTTTTCTTTCCAGCTGATGTGATGTTCAGCTTTATCAGTAGAGGGCGCTGAAGAGACATTGCAGGAGGAAAGGGCTCTGCTTCCTGATTTTGATGAGCTTTCTTGGCAGACTCCTGCAGTGCTTACAGCTTCCTCATTTCCTGACTCCTGCAGTGCAAGGTGTCCAGTAACACCCATCAGGGAGCTGTCTCTGCCACACAGCCTTCTCTGGTGGTTTTGTAGCAGAGTGTCTCCAATGAGACACCTCTAGTGAACAGCTTTCTCCAACGCTCTTGTGACAGGATATCCAGCAAGTTACAGAGGTCAAATCCCCAGAAAATTTCACTTGTGGCACAACAATGACTTTCTGCTGCTCAGTGAACCATGGCTGAGCCCTTCCATGTGGTCTGAACCTCAGCCCTGTGTTGGCCTTTCTCTTGGACGCTCTATGTGAATCATAGTGGCAGTGGCTGTTCCTTATACCTATTATATCTATATTATTTAATGTTTTCTTTACTTCTTACAAGCTGATGTCTCATTATTCAAATTCCTTGTTTTAGTTATACATCATTATATTAAAGTTTTTCTGTTCAAATTACTGTGTGGTTTCTCTCTCTTGATTGGACTCACACTGAAACCCAAATAACCAAATCCATTGTCACTGAGTTGATTCCTACAACGGTGACCACACGTGTTACAGAACAGAACTGTTCCATAGTGTTTTCTTGGCTAAAATCTTTATGGAAGTAAAGCTTTTTTCCACCGCACTGCTGGTTGGGTTTGAACTGCCAATCTTTAGTTTAGTAAAAAAAACGCAAACCATTTGGGCCACCAAGGGGCTTAGACTGATACAGCTCCTTAAACATCAACGTTCCAAATAGATTTCACTTAATTCCCATTTAATGTATGAGCGTCTCACCTCAAGGTACTTCTCATAAAGTTAATTTAGGTGAAAATGAGTAAAATTAAAATCACTGGATATTTTCTACTGATGACAAGGAAAGAGGGCCCAGTACATAAATTACAGAATATATATGACAAGAGGATCTTTCAAAGTTAAAATTAAAAACGTACCAATATTTACCTGGATTTGTTCTTTCAAAGAACTTCTTACTTATGACTGACCACAAGTGAGCAATTTATGCTTCTTTCTTAGGTAAAATTCACTTCTCATTCAATTAACTTCTATCATTCCTGGCTATTGAACATATTTGATAGGTAAGATTTCTGTCAGCTGGAAAGTTATTATACTTTTTTTTTTTTTTTTTAATTAAAACCTCAAATCAAATTTAACTCTTCAGGGAAGATTTTACTTAATTTTCCACACATGCTTTTGGTGTATTATTAGTCTGGCTCAATGTGCCATAATTTATCATGAAAGAATTACTTGGAGACATAAAAAATGCATTAAAGGACAGCTGTTGTATGGCTGAAAGCAATCCATCAGGGCAGGCACATGGAAGTATGAAACATAAAAAAATGGAACTGATTAATTGTTTATCTTTGTTATAGTAATTTTTTTAACTTTAAGATAATTACCGTCTATTCAAGAGCATAGGGTTTCCTTTACGTAAAAAACTTATCAAAATAAACAAGCAATCATTAAGTAATTAAAAAATGTTGATTGCTGCAGTGTGGGCAATCTCAAATTGTAAATAGTATATTTCAGGTACAAATATCAATAAAAAGACAAGTCCAAATTCTCACGAGACAGGTAAATGATCTGAAAATAATTGAGGCAACAAATATTTAGATATTGTGGATATAGTAATCATTTCATTTTTGAAATATATGGATAATCATTTTATTATAGATAATGTAGTAATTTTTTATCTTGCTGGTTTCATTCTTTCACATGTTGTTACTCAAACACTATCTCTAATGGTAAAGTCCTAGTGGGCTGTGAGAATCATTGATGAGGCTGGAGGCAAGTCTATGAATATTCCTGGCCATTGCGGTAAATAAAAAAAATGAAAAATTGAAGAACATTTTAAAAACTCATGATAACAAAGGGAGGTGGCATAAAATTTCTTACTATTACTCAATATTCAACGAAAAACTTTTTTTTCCCCTTTATTTCAGGCACCATGGTAACATTATGTAGTAATAAACACTTATTGCCCCAAATTCAAATAACTTTAAGTCAAAGAGATTAAGATACACACATATCTGTTACCATAGGCTAGTAGAGATTCTTCCTTTTCTCCAAAAGTCTTTGATTTGGTTACTGAATTATGTGCACATTATTTGTCACTTAACATTTATTTTAATTAACTACACTAAATGCCTTCACCCTTTAAATCACCAAATCATAATGCATAAAGAGATTTATTATTCTTAACTGGTAATAAGAGATGTTCATGTCTATTAAGGTAAATAACAGCTAAAAGATATTTCACAAGTTAATTTTCAGAACTAGGAATTATATTCAATTCTTTTGATACCAGAGATTGCTCATGATATAGTTTCAACATTTTTTTTTTTTTTTTCAAGCTCAAGGAATCATTCTTAGGTACCACAGGAAAGTAGTTTTAGTTTGCCCTGCACAGTTCTCCACTTCTTCTGTAAACGGCCTCCAACTTTTTGAAACATAGCCTTTGCGTTAATCCCAATTGGCATTATTACCGTGATCATTTCTCTTGGTGTCATATCGCTTCTAGCTGGGTATGAATGATACACAACACGAAGTTTCCTTGAAATGTGTGAACTTCCTACCAAGGGTAGAATTTTGTTGTTATTTTGTTGTTTTGTTGTTGTAGAAGAGGGCTTGAGTGATGGGAAAATATTCAAATAATAGTAAATACTTACGGAAGAAAAGAGAGAAGGAAGGAAAGAAAGAAGAAAAAGAGGATGGAAGGAAGGAAAAGAAAAGATTTCTGGGTTAAAAAAAAGAATGATTATATTGTGGACTAAATAATTACATGTTCATTGAACATTTAAATTTGTGTACAAACAAGCTTATATTTACTATCCACATTCAATTCTAGCAAAAGTTGTATTCCTTTTGTTTTAAGAAAAAAATAAGAGAGTCTTTGGAGGAATAATGAGAAATTAACTTAAGATTTGGGGTTTTATTTTAATTTATTAAAAACTCTTGAAATAGCAAAAGGGATCAAATATCTATAAATCTTTGTCTTTAATACCCTTGACTTTGTGTCAAATAGAAATAACTCCTTTTTTATTTGAAGAACATTTCCAATTGAGGATGTTATCAAATACAAAATTTAAGTTTGTCTGTATTGCAGGATATTCAATACTGAAATAACATAGCTTTATTTTCAGAAACCTGAGTAGTACCCAGTTTCTGTGAAAAAAAATATATAATATGAAAAGGCATTGAGAGAAAACTGCTTTGAGTTTTTTTGTTTGTTTGCTTTTTAATTAAATTTTCAAATAGCATATATGGAAAAAAAAAAGGCAGTTGGAAATTTAAAGATCAGCTGAAAAGAAAAACACGAGAAAATACCATTTTACTGTTTGTTCTCGATATAATGGTTTGGAGATCTGTAAGCAGTAAAATAATCTTAAGGGAAAGTCAAACATTTACAAGTTCTTTCTAAGAATACGTATCTTACTGTGTCTAACTTATAATTCCTAATTTATAAATAAATGGTGAATAAAATACTTTTGAATAATTATATTTTATACTTATGATTTCCAGAGAATGAGGGCACACACATATGCACACACTGTGTGTATATATATATATATATATTTGAAATAAAAAACAAAATTATCACCTTAGTAATTATATTATCTTATTAGACAGTTTCTTTTTATGAATTGTAAAATATCTTTTAAAAAATGAATACTTGAAATACTTTAATCTGAAAAACAGGACAAAATTTTCTTATTTTATTAGTTCTATGTGTCTGTATTTATGTTCTATGTCCTTCATTTCTATTCACATATTTTCATGGTTCCTTCATCTCTGCTTTTTAGTGCTAAAATCATGAGAAAATGAGACTGTTTTCTTCAAATTGGTACCGATTTTAAAACCTTTGAAACCATAAATACTTTTCAACAAAAAAATAAAATAACACATCATGAAAATATTTTTTCATATCCTGAAATCATATGTGAAAGTTCAACATAACACAGAAAAATAATGTATATAAATTGATATTATTGCATGCTAAAAGGCCCTGATATAATTTTGTTTCATTAAAACATATGAGGTTCTAGGTTTAGGTGGTCAAAATAGGAAAATTGTTTTATTCCTTCTGCTCTAATTTGTAGATGCTGTACACAAAAGATTAACTATAACACTGAGAGAGAGGGAGAAAGAGAGAGAGATTTATTCTAAGGGCCCAACATAAAGAGAAAAATCTCAAAAGATGCAAGGGTAGCAAAAATTTAACTTACCAAGAGCCTGGAACTAATAACAGTTTTTCTACCATATATTGGAGATTAGGAGCAACCTGGCTCCCTATACCATCCCATGACTCTGGGAAAACACCAGAGTTCAAAAATTGCCATTGTGGAAGTATTTTTGCTTGTCCATTTGGAATGAAGCCATAAGCGTGCCACTTTGAATATTCAGCGAGTCAAACTAAATGCACTCACAAATGAACAGGATTTGGGTCTGTGTCACTTGTGGGTACAATGTTAAGACTGCTCCATCTGCAGAGGGTAAATTCCTGGAAACAAACTGAAAACATGGTACCCGCTTATTATATCACACAAAGTTGTGGTTAAGGCAGATGAGAAACTACTCCTCTAGAGAACGGTACGTGAGAGAGAAACCTACAGGGAAACTTCACTATGTTGAGACCTAATAAGCTTTACATCTAAGGAAATAGAGATCATAGAGTTATATTTACAACATTTTATAATAAGTTTAAACTCTCAAAGATAAAGGTACAATTATTCTCAAAAAAGTAGGAAGTTTTATGTACTGAGGTACACTAAAAATGGAAATGGAATTGAAAAATAAAATTGTTGAAATAAAAATTTTAAAACCTTCAATGAGAGTACTAAAATTTTTAAAACATTCAATAGGAATATTAAAGTACAGCTTTATAATTCTGCCTACCATAATCGAAGTTATTATGTTATATAAAAAAGAAGCAGTTATACAAAAAAGAGGAAGAAAGCATTTTTTGTTTCTTCAAGGATGTGCTAGACAGAGAGAGCATCCACCAGTTAGACCAGCTATTTTCACTTGTCTGAAAATGGCTTAACTTCTATAGCAGCAGAGGACCTGAGAGCCAGAGAGGAAAGGACAAGAGGATGAAAGAGATTGGAGAAGATCAGGGGTACGTGGTGCTTCCTGGCCTATCTAATTCAAAGGCTTGACACAGAGCCTGAGTAATGGATGTAGGGTTAGAATGCTGAGGCAGGTTTGGGAAATCTAAGAATATCAGCAACATGTCTTAGGAAGAGGGTAGAGCAATGGTAGAGGTAGGTGTCTGGGTTAGCATCACAAAGTTCCTCACACTTTTGCCTTTGTATAGAGAAAGCAGCCTAAAGCAGATAGCTTCTCTGAAGAAAGGAGCTACAAGCATTCCCTGAATTACAAATTAATTCCATTCTTAAGTCTAACTTTAAGTAGAATTTATACCTATGTTGAAATAGTTAAGCATGGTTTGTATCTAACACCAGTTAGTCAAATGTTTGTCTCAGTATATTGTATAGTGTACTTTTCTATGCATAAGAACATTAAAGAAATACTTACAGATACACTAAAACATCCTTTCATAATAATACAGTAATAATAATATTTTGATATTTTGCAAAGTAGTGCCTGTTTGTTATTATGAACCCTTGTGTATACCTCAAATTTTTAATATAATAGGCTTTATGAGGATTGATTTGTAACTACAAATCCTGTTGCTGTGGAGTCAAATCTGACTCATAGTGACATTACAGGACAGAGTAGAACTGCTCCATAGAGTTTCCAAGGAGCACCTGGTGGAATCAAACTGCCGACATTTTGATTAGCATTCATAGCACTTAACCACTACACCACCAGGTTTTCCTGGTAGCTACAGGTTGTACCTAAATTGAACATTCATAACCCAGGGATTGCCTGTACTGTAAAGAAAGGAGGAGTACAGAATTCCAGTTATGCAATGTACCCCTCCTGCCCCCCTTTTAAGAAGTGAGGGAATTTATGTACTGGGTTTTTCCTTGGCACCCATCAACAAGTCCTGTGGGAAAAAGATCAGACATCTGAAAATTCCCTGAACTTGGAAAGTAAGTAGTGTGCCCCATGCCTCCCTGTCCTTAGCTAAAGTTCTTCATGCCAACTCTAATGAAACAGGAAACTCTCACTAAGCACTGCCATTTTCTTTGATACTCTTGAAAGGGAGAAAAAGTAACTGTTTCACAGATGTTGTGAGGTGCGGTAGAGTTTGTTCCCACTCATAGCGGCCCTGTGTAGAACAGAACAAAACACTTCCTGATCCTGTGCCGTCCTCGCAATCATTGTTATGCTTGAGCGCATTGTTGTAGCCACTGTCCACCTACCTCATTGAGGGTCTTCCTCTTTTTTCCCTGACCCTTTTCTTTACCAAGCATGATGCCCTTCTCCAGGGACTGATCTCTCCTTATAACATGTTCAAAGTATTGAAATATAGTCTCACCATTCTTGCTTCTAGGGAGCATTCTGGTTATATTTGTTCTAAGATAGATTTGTTCTTTCTTTGGGCAGTCCACGGTATATTCAGTATTCTTCCCCAACACCACAATTCAAAGGTGTCAATTCTTCTTGGGTCTTCCTTATTCATCGTCCAGCTTTCATATGACTGTGAGGAGATTGAAAACACCATGACTTGGGTCAGTCTTACCTTAGTCTTCAAGGTGACATCTTTGCTTTTCAACACTTTAAAGAGGTCTTTTGAAGCAGATTGGCCCAAAGCAGTGCATCTTTTGATTTCTTGACGGCTGATTCCATGGGTGTTGATTGTGGACCAAGTAAAATGAACCCCTTGACAACTTCAGTCTTTTCTCCATTTATCATGATGTTGCTTATTGGTTCAGTTGTAAGGATTTTTGTTTTCTTTATGTTGAGGTATAATCCATACTGAAGGCTGTGGTTTTTGATCTTTGCCAGTAAGTGCTTCAAGTCCTCTTCACTTTCAGAAAGCAAGGTTGTGTCATCTGCATAATGCAGGTTGTTAATGAGTCTTCTTCCTATCCTGATGCCCCGTTCTTCTTCATATATTCCAGCTTCTTGGATTATTTGCTCAGCGTACAGATTGAATAGGCATGGTGAAAGGATACAACCTTGATATGTGCCTGTCTTGACTTTAAATCACACAGTATCCCCTTGTTCTGTTAAAATGACTGCCTCTTGATCTATGTATGGATTCCTCATGAGCACAATTAAGTGTTCAGGGATTTCCATTCTTCACAATGTTTTCCATAATTTGTTATGATCCACATAGTCAAATGTCTTTGCATAGTCAATAAAACACAGATAAATATCTTTCTGGTAATCTCTGCTTTCAGCCAGGATCCATCTGACATCAGCTATGATATTCCTTATTCCACGTCCTCTTCTGAATCCAGCTTGAATTTCTGGCAGTTCCCTGTTGATATACTGCTGCAGCCAGTTTTGAATGGTCTTCAGTAAAAGTTTACTTGCATGTAATATTAATGATATTGTTCAATAATTTCTGCATTTGATTGGATCACCTTTCTTGGGAATAGGCATAAATATGGATCTCTTCCAGTCAGTTGGCCTGGTAGCTGTCTTCCAAATTTCTTGGCAGAGGAGCAAGCACTTTTAGAGCTGCATCTATTTGTTGAAACATCTCAATTGGTATTCTGTCAATTCCTGGAGCCTTGTTTTTTGTCAATGCCTTCATTACAACTTGGACCTCTTCCTTCAGTAGCAGCAGTTCCTGATCATATTTTACCTCCTGAAATGGTTGAATATCAACCAATTATTTTTTCACAGATGAGAACACTCTTTTATAAAGAGGTTGGCACAGTAGTTGGGATTCTAGTCAAATAACTGAAATGCCTAGTACGCAGCTCTCCATTCCTTCAATAATCTCTAAGAGGGTGGGGGCAGTGTTGATTTTACTCATTATTTTATTTCAATGCCTTTACAATGCTGCATATGGAGTAAGCATTCAATAAACTGCATTCTTACCACACTCTGGTTGGTAGATACTTTATTTGCAATTCTTTTGCTATGCCTGTCAAATAACAACAACAACAAAAAAAACCAAACCCACTGCCATTGAGTCGATTCCAATTCATAGAGACTCTGTAGGACAGAGTAGACCTACTCCATAGGGTTTTCAAGTAGCAGCTGGTTGATTTGAACTGCTGACTTTTTGATTACCAGCCAAATGCTTAACCACTGTGCCACTAGGTCTCCTTCATTAGCATAGGAACTTCTTCTCAGAACTGATAGGTGGTGTAAATGGCTAAGCACTCAACTATTAGCTGAAAGGTTTGCTGTTCGAATTCATCCAGAAGTGTCCCAGGAGACAGGCTTGAGGATCTGCTTCTAAAAACTCAAAGCCTTAAAAACCCTATACAGCAGTTCTACTCTGCACACATGGGATCTCCATGAGTCAGAATCAACTCGGTGGCAACTATAACAACAATACATTTTAGATCAACCTATTTATCTTTACTATAGTATTTACTATGGTATTTTCAATCTTCTCATCTGGATGCAAAAACTGGACAATGAATAAGGAAGACAGAAAAAGAACAGATGCATTCGAATTATGGTTTTGTTGAAGAATATTGTGTATAACATGGGCTGCCAGAAGAAGGAAAAAAATTGTCTTGGAAGAAATACAGCCAGGATGCTCCCTAAAAGTGAGAATGGCCAGACTTCATCTCACTTTCTTTGGATATGTTATCAGGAGGGACCAGCCCCTGGAGAAGGGCATAATGCTAGGTGAAGTAGAAGGTCAGTGAAAAAGAGGAAGACCATCAATGTGGTGGAGTGACACAGTGGCTGCAGCAAAGGGCTCAAACATAGCAACCATTGTGAGGACAGTGCAGGACCAGACAACATTAAGTTCTGTTACACATTGTGTGGCTATGACTTGGAACTGACTCAAAGGCACCTAAGAGTAACAACAACATGGCTGAACCCTGGATCACATATATTAATTATTGAGGGCCCTCATCTCATGCAGGTAGATATTATTATCATTCCACTTCTACCAGGGATGCAACTGAGGACAAAAGTGAGAGGGCGATGGTCCAGCCAGGAGGAGGCAGATGGCAGAAGACAGCCCAGATTTTCTGACTCCTAGTGCAGTGCTTCCTTCATTTCACAATGCTATTCATGCAGAACAAGCTGAAATTGTTTCCTTTGTTTCTTCTGCACACCAACACACTTAATTAAAACTTGGGTGAATATAAAACCAAGGTGTTGTTTCCAAGATACAGACTGACCAGTCCTTTACTAAGACAGAGGAATACTGACACTGGGTATCATCCTGCTCTATAAAGAGAGAGAGTCCCACCAGGCCATACGTAGGAATTGTCAAGAGAACATCCTCTTGACACTACGTAGGAAGTTGATGCTGGCCTACCTGGCAACATTCAGAATGAAAACATAGCAGATGGCATCGTGCTGACAGGGCTATATACCTTGGACTAGCATAAAAATGAGACACCAAAAACCTTGGGTAGGTTCTAGGTCATTTTTGCTTGAGAGAAGAGAGTATTCAGGAGTAAAAGGAGGAAACCACTTCTTAGAACTTGTTTTTGAATATGGAAAATGAAATCTGGCCAATTCTAAAGGACAGTCTGTTCACTTATCACGTCTGCGTTAAAGCTTCACAGCAGCCCATAGAAGCCTCACTGATTTCTCAAAGAAAAACTCAGCACTCAGGCTGAGAGTCATCTATTAATCAGCAGCTGGATGAGGGTCACGCCTTCTCCTTCAGTGAGTTGGCTCTCTGCTGAAGATGGGAGCATTGGAGTGCAGCCAAAGTGGAGAAACAAGCACAAATGATGTCTATGGATTTTGTGGTTGTTATTGTTGTAAATATAGTGTGCTTGGACATACTAAAAGGGAAGTAAAATTATAGAATACTTAGATATGTGGTTTGAATTTAGATTATCTTCAAATTTTTTTGGTATAGTATCTTTTCGTCACAACCAAGTCACAATCAAAAATTTTATGTGGAAGATTATTCTCATTATTTGCATAAATCAAAGATGAACAGACACAATCCAGCTTCCACACAGATATTTTGGAAAAAGCACAATTTAGCATCCCAGCTTTGCCAAGATAGTCATGCAAAATCTCTATTTGATTTTGTAAGTTAGATCAAGAAATTTGAAAATGGATGTCTTTGTAAGGGAAAAAAAAAATTGCCATTCAATCCTATGAATCTAAACTATACTTAGGTAAAGAGTTTTGATTTGGTTCAAGGTGATAAATAAGCTACATTCATATACTTTCAATTTAACACATCATGGAGTTGATATTTACTACACCTTTTGCTTACAAGTAACCATGTTAGTTTATTTTGCATCCTTATAGAATATATGTACATACAAATGTGTTAGCATGTTACACATTTCTATTATAAATAGAAGAACATTTGAATATACTGTTATTTCTTTTTTATTCAATGAAATTATTGTATACAGTATATACAATGTACAAAAAAATCTTCCTATTTCAAAGCATGGAGAGTTTTCTTCCCCATCCTTACAACTGTATTTTATTTCATCATGAGGATAAAACCATAACTAATTTTGACACTCCCTCCTGCATTAAAGGACGCCTGGGTTAATTCTATTATGTAACTATTAAAAAATGCTGCAATGTCATCATTGCACACATATGATTTCAAATATGATATGTCATAAAAAATGCAGGTACATCTGTAGGATGAGATCTCATATGTGGGGACTCTGAAAATAATAATAAATTTATTTGTAATTCTGATTAAAAAAATGCTGTCAAATAGTTCATTGCTATTGTACAGTTTCTTCCTTTCTGTTTGTCTCTCTTTCCCTCCCTTTCTCACTTCCTCCTTCCTGTTGTTTCACCTTCCTCCCTTTTTTCCTTCCTTCTTTCCTTTTTCCTTTCTTCATTCCTTCCTGCCTATCTTCCTTCCTTCCTTTCTTTTTTTCTTTCTATGTATTATGAATCTCTCTTTATAGAATGGGATATACTGTGTCAGAAGCATATCCAAAACTATTCAAAAAGAACTATTCGAAGTTAATCTTTATATTAAGTTGTTTCAGTTAAGATTTACTTGATTAAAATGCTTGGACTGTAATCTCATATTAGCTGTAAACTTTTATATAAAATTTAAAGCACCTAATGTAAAAACATGGAAACCCTGGTGGAGTAGTGGTTCAAAGCTACAGCTGATAACCAGAAGGTTGGCAGTTCAATTCCCCAGGCACTCCTTGGAAATTCTATGAGGCAGTTCTACTCTGTCCTATACGGTCACTATGAGTCAGAATCGACTGGATGGCAATGTGTTTGTTTGTTTGTTTTGGTTTAATGCAAAAGTGAAAACGACTCACATTCTTCTTATACAGATTTCTCTATACAGAAAAAGAAACAAATACTTGTAATATGATAGATGTTAGATATAAGGAGTACAAGTAGGGGAACATTTCTGTTCAACACGGGGTATTATGATTAGGTGGGCCAGAGAAAAATACAGAGGGGAGGCAATGTATGAGTTAACCCTTTAAAGATAAGCAAACTTAATATTGTATATGTAAAAGGAAAAGAAGACTTTTTCCAGAAGATCGGTAGCCTTTTTGCCAAAAAAAAAAAAAAAAAACAGACCCTTTGCCGTCGGGTCTATTCTGACTCATAGCAACCCTATAGGACAAAGTAGAACTGCTCCATAGAGTTTCCAAGGAGTGCCTGGTGGATTTGAACTGCCACCATTTTGGTTAGCAGCTGTACCTTTTAACCACTACATCACCATGTTTCTGGTAGCCTTATTAGCTGTGAGTTTTTTAGAAAAATTATGTTGAATTAATGTGTGGTATTTTTTTTTATGGACTGGATGTAGGAAATGGAACACATAAACATATGTCCTAGGCATTAGTGAGCTGAAATGGAGTGGTATTGGTCATTTTGAATCGGACAGTCATATGGTCTACTATGCAAGGAATGACAATTTGAAGAGGAATGGCATTGCGTTCATCCTCAAAAAGAACATTTCAAAACGTATCCTGAAGTACAGTGCTGTCAGTGATAGGATAATATTCATATGCCTACAAGGAAGACCAGTTAATATGACTATTATTCAAATTTACATACCACACACTAAGGCCAAAGATAAAGAAACTGAAGATTTTTACCAACTTCTGCAGTCAGAAATTGATCAAACACGCAATCAGGATGCATTGACAATTACTGGTGATTGAAATGTGAAAGTTGGAAACAAAGAAGAAGAATCAGTAGTTGGAAAATATAGCCCTGGTAGTAGAAATGATAACGGAGATTGCATGATAGAATTTTGCCAGATCAATGACTCCTTCATTGCAAATACCTTTTCTTACCAACATAGACAGCAACTTTACATGTGGACGTCACACAGGAATCAAATTGACTAGATCTGTGGAAAGAGACAATGGAAAAGCTCAAAATGATCAGTCAGAACAAGGTCAGGGGCCAACTGTGGAATAGACCATCAATTGCTCATACGTAAGTTCAAGTTGAAACTGAAGAAAATTAAGACCAGTTAACAACAGCCAAAGTACGACCTTGAGTATATCCCACTTGAATTTAGAGACCATCTCAAGAAGAGATTTGACGCATTGAACAATAATGACCAAAGACCAAGCGAGTTGTGGGATGATATCAAGAATATACATGAAGAAAGCAAAAGAGGTCATTAAAAAGACAGGAAAGAAAGAAAAAAAATCGATGTCAGAAGAGACTCTGAAACTTGCTTTTGAATGTTGAGCAGCTAAAGCAAAAGGAAGAAACGATGAAGTAAAAGAGCAGCACAGAAGATTTCAAAGGGTGTCTTGAGAAGACAAAGTATTATAATGACATGTGCAAAGACCTGGAGATAGAAAACAAAAAGTGAAGAACATGCTGGGTGTTTCTCAAGCTCAAAGAACGGAAGAAAAAATTAAAGCCCCCAGTTGCAATAGTGGAGGATTCTACAGGAAAAATATTAAACAATGCAGGAAGCATCAAAAGAACATGGATGGAATGCACAGAGTCATTATACCAAAAGAATTGGTTGATATTCAGCCATTTTAGAAGGTAGCATATGAATCAGGAACTGATTTACTGAAGGAAGAAGTCCAAGCTGCAATGAAGGCATTGACAAAAAACAAGGTTTCAGAAACTGATGGAATATGAATTGAGATGTTTCAACTAATGGATGCAGTACTGGAAGTGCTCACTCATAAACGCCAAGAAATTTGGAAGAAGCTACCTAGACAACCAACTGGAAGAGATCCATATTTATGCCTAGTCCCAAAAAGGTGATCCAACTGAATGTGGAAATTATCAGACAATATCATTAATATCACAAGCAGGTAAACTTTTGCTGAAGGTCATTCAAAAGCAGCTGCAGCAGTGTATCAAGACAGAACTGCGAGAAATTCAAGCTGGATTCAGAAGAGGACATGGAACAAGGAATATTATAGCTGATGTCAGATGGATCCTGGCTGAAAGCAGAGAATACCAGAAAGATGTTTACCTGTGTTTTATTGACTATGCAAAAGCATTTGACTGTGTGGATCATAACAAATTATGGAAAACATTGTGAAGAATGGGAATTCCCAAATGCTTAATTGTGCTCATGAGGAACCTGTAGACAGATCAAGAGGCAGTTGTTCAAACAGAACAAGGGGATACTGTGTGGTTTAAAGTCAAGATAGGTACGTGTTAGGGTTGTATCCTTTCACCATACCTATTCAGTCTGTATGCTGAGCAAATAATCCGAGAAGCTGGACTATATGAAGAAGAACGGGGCATCGGGATTGGAGGAAGACTCATTAACAACCTGCGTTATGCAGATGACACAACCTTGCTTGCTGAAAGTGAAGAGGACATGAAGCACTTGCTGATGAAGATCAAAGATCTCAGCCTTCAATATGGATTATACCTCAACATAAAGAAGACAAAAATCCTCATGAGTGGACCAATAAGCAACATCGTGATAAATGGAGAAAAATTGAAGTTGTCAAGGATTTCATTTTACTTGGTCCACAATCAAAACCCATGGAAAGAGCAGTCAATAAATTGGGAAAATCTGCTGCAAAAGACTTCTTTTAAGTGTTGAAAAGCAAAGATGTCACCTTCAAGACTAAGGTGCGCCTGACCCAAGTCATGGTGTTTTCAATCGTCTTATATGCATGCCAAAGCTGGACGATGAATAAGGAAGACAGAAGAAGAGTAGACTCCTTTGAATTGTGATCTTGGAAAAGAATATTAACTGTACCACGGACTGCCAAAAAATGAACAAATCTGTCTTGGAAAAAGTACAACCAAAATGCTTCTTAGTTGCAAAGATTGTGAGACTATGTCTCATATATTTTGGACCTGTTATCAGGAGGGGTTAGTCCCTGGAGAAGGACATCATACTTGGTAAAGTAGGTGGTCAGCAAAAAAAAGAGGAAGATCCTCAACGAGATGGACTGGCACAGTGGCTGCAACAATGGGCTCAACATAGCAATGATTGTGAGGATGGCGCACAATCTGGCAGTGTTTCCTTCTGTTGTACATAGGGTTGCTATGAGTCAGAACCCACTTGATGGCACCTAACAACAACAACATGGATTGGATGTAAGTTTGCTGTAAGTTGGAAGCAACTTGGTTTGGTTTTTTGGTTTATGGATTGGATGGTGAAGAGGTGGGAGACAAAGGATGTGTTAGTGGTTGTGAAACTTGATGGAGGGGAACTATGATTAAGGAAAAACATCAGCTGGAGATAGGTGAAGAAAAAAATGGCTTGTGAAGACTGAAGGTTCTCCAGGCAGGGGCTCAGGTTGTCAAATTGGCAAGAAGGCATCAATAAATGGAGAGAGTTCAGCAAATTAGGTAAGCTGGAAAGGAGAAAAAAATGATTCTGCTATGCTGGAGTCAACAATAAAACTTAAGTGAATGTCACTCTTGCAGCTTCTCTCTCTCTCTCTCTTTTTTTTTCCTTTAACCACACTAATCCCTTCTCCTGCTATGATATATTTCCAGTAAAGTATTCCTGTTCAAAGAAAGACACAGCCCATCTTTTTGAAACCTGAAGCTACTTAGATTTGAGCAGACTTATTCTTTAGACCAAAAGCTTCTTTCCAAACAAATATTCAATTTATATAATTAATATAAAGGAATGTCATTCACGTTAACTATGTTAGTACCACTATGGGTCATAGTAACTGAGACAAGATATGTCAGGACCTCAGTTTTACTCTGTTTTAAATTACCTCAACAAATTATCTTTGATGATTCATTTATTCTTTCATTCAACAAATAATTTTTGAGTGTTGATTATGTGCCAATGAATCTTCCAGGAACTGTAAATACATCAGTAGAAGAAAAAAAAAAAAAAAAAACTGACAAAACCAGGCTCTTACAGAACTTTCCTTCTGGCTATAAAAAGATGAATAGATAAATATAAAGTATGTTGGACAATGATAGGAGATAAGCAAAGGAAGTGTTTAAAGATAAGAAAAGTGCAGTTTTCTGCAGCATTTGCCGAGAAGAATTCCCTGAGAGGAGATTGATGTTTGAATAAAGAACTGAAGCTACTGAGACTGCAAGCCATGAAATGTCTTAAGAAGGGCATTACGGGCAGACGATGAACAAAGCTTCTCCTAGAAGTACGCTCCAGAAACCATCAAAAGTCCAAGCAGATGAAGCAAAGTGAGCAGGAAAGAGGGCCAGAGTTTGGCCCAGAGCAGTCACAGTGTAAAGTTCAAATGAAGCCTTACAAGTCGTTATTCAGACTTTGATCCTGGCTGAAAGCAGAGAATACCAGAAAGATGTTTACCTCTGTTTTATTGCTATGTAAAGACATTCAACTGCTTGGATCATAACAAATTATGCTAAGAATTGGAATCCCAGAACACTTACCTGTGCTTCTGAGGAACCTGTACGTAGATCAAGAAGCTGTTGTTCAAACAGAACAAGGAGATACTGTGAGGTTTAAAGTCAGAAAAGCTGTGCATTAGGGTTGTCTCCTTTCACCATACTTATTCAATTTGTATGCTGAGCAAATAATCTGAGAAGGTGGTCTATATGAAGAAGAACTTGACATTGGGATTGGAGGAAGGCTCTTTAACAACCTGCATTAAGCAGATGATAGAATCTTTTTTGCTGAAAGTGAAGAGGACTTGAAGCCCTTACTGAGGAAGATCAAAGTGTACCACCTTTAATATGGATTACCCTTCAACATCAAGAAAACAAAAATCATCACAACTGGACCAACAAGCAACATCATGATAAATGGAGAAAAGATTGGAGTTGTCAAGGATTTCACTTTTTTTGGATCTACAACCAACAGCCATGGAAGCAGCAGTCAAGAAATCAAGACACATTGCATTGGTCAAATCTGCTGCAAAAGACCTCTTTAAAGTGTTAAAAAACAAAGACGTCACCTTGAAGAATAAGGTGAGCCTGACCCAAGCCATGGTGTTTTCAATTGCCTCATATGCACGCCAAAGCTGGACGATGAATAAGGAAGACAGAAGAAGAATTGACACCTTTGATGTGTTATCAGGAGGGATCGGTCCCTGGAGAAGAACATCATGCTTGCTAAAGTAGAAGAGGAGGACCCTCAGTGAGATGTATTGACACCGTGGCTGGAATAATGGGATCAAGCATAACAATGATTGTGAGGATGGCGCAGAGCCGGGCAGTGTTTTGTTCTGCTGTATATCATGTCGCTATGAGTCGGAACTAACTGGATGGCACCCAACAACAACAAGAGCAATGACTTCAGAGTTTTTATATTTCTGAGCTGAAAATGGAACTCAATAGATAGTTTTTTTCATTTAATTTTTTTTTCCTTAGTAATCGACATCATTATACTGATATTAACATCAACATATGTTACATAGTAGAACACAAAATTTTCAGGAATTTTAAGATGTGAATGAGATTTCACACTTACGGTAGGCTGCTTCAAAATGTACTTAGATTCTTGTGTTATGGACTAATTCTCTTCATTTTTTCTTGTATTTCACATCGCTCATAACTCTTCAAAAATTTTTCTATCTCTCCTTTCCTCACTTTCCTTCCCTAAATCTACCATTCTTCTATTCACTCCATCTCTCTCCTTCTCCTTTCTTTCCTCAATAAGCCTCTTGTTTTCTCTTCATTTTCCTGCCTGTTCCTCCCTGTCCTGCTCCTGGACCACTATTTCTCTTCAAATATCACCAGGAAACTATTCCTCTCCACATGCATTTTTTTTTCTTTCTCTTTTTATTTTATTTAAAGCAGAAAAAAGGAAAAACAAACAAAGAAATGAACTCACATTAACTTTAATGACTTGTGTAATCATTCTTGTAAGTCACTGAAAATATCATAAAGTCACCCTCAGAAATTCTACAGAAATCTTGGATAAATACTTCTCATCTTTTCATTAAACATATTTCGTTCACCCAAGAATTCAATACAAATAATTATATTTTATTCTTTTTTTCTGCTTTTTAAATTGGTAGTGTTGCAACAGTGTTATTTTTCTACTATTTTCCATTCCAATTACACATTATTTCAACCACATTAAGGGCTAAATAGAGTTATGTGGGCTTGTCTGGGAATCTGGCTATCACATATACCATTGTTTCTATGGGAAAATGACTTCTTGGGTCTGAACAACTAGCTACAAAAAACTTTTTGTGCACTATCTATTTATAAATGTCATAAATCATGTCCCTCCTTCCCACCCTGATCTCTACCTCCTTGTTAAACGGAGAAAGACTGGATGCCTGTTTATCCTAACAAACCAGACATAAATTGTTACTAATAACAGCAGTACTAAAACAAACAAAAAAAACCCAAACCCATTGTGTCAATTCCGACTCATAGTGATGCTATAACCACCCCCCCCAAAACCAAACTCATTTCTAACTAGTCCATTTGGACTCCTAGCCACCCTATAAGACAGAGTAAAACTGCCCCATAGGGCTTTCAAGGGTTTTCTTTTGGTTAGCAGCCAAACACTTAACTACTGCACCATCAGGGCTCCATAACAAGAATAAAAATCATTTAATAAACATCTGCTTGGGGCCATGCAGTACTCTGTGTTAAGCACAGTATAACTATTATCAACTGTATTTTTCAAAATAATCATACCATGCAGGTGTTATGGAGCCCTAGTGGTGCAGTAGTTAAGTGTTCGTCTGCTAACCAAAAGATTAGCAGTTCAAATCCACCAGCCACTCCTTGGAAACATTGTCAGGCAGTTTTACTCTTATAGGTGTGAGCTGTGAGTCAGAAATGACTTGATGGTAATGGATTTGGCTTGGTTTATTATTTTATCTGTTAGGTATTATTTTTTATGTGGAGAAACTTAAGGAAATTTCTCAAAGTCACGGCGTTCATGAGTGGCATAGCTGAAATTCCCAGTTGAAATCATTTGACTACATGCAACACTAGGCTACAATTTCAAGATAATGCTAGCTAAATGCAAAGGCAACATTGCCCTTTCTTATTTCTCTATTATTTTGTATGTGTTTGGTTCCTAACATATTATATCATGCTGTTTCTCCACCACCAGATGCTCCAAGCATTCTTACTGTCTATTCCACCATGGATATAAAGGCATTATCTAACTGTATGTCACTTTTAGAATAGACTTCATGGTAGAATATATAGAACATTTACGCAGAGAGGAAAATTCCAGGGCGATCAAGAGCTGAATTCTGTACAGGCTGAAGTATAAGATATATATACATGTAAAAAAACAAAATAATACAGAAGATTTCACTCTTTAGGTAGCACATAAAATTGTCTGAACATTATGTCTTTTTTTCCATTTAACCATCCTTTTTTCAAGTATCCTTGAGGCATCACGGTGAAATGCAAGCTTCCTTAAAGTTGCATCTACATGGCATCTATAAAATTATCAAAATATCTATATTCTTATTGTGAAATAAAATACCCAACATATTCCGTTATTTGCCAGTATGACGACAATGCAAAAAAAAAAAAGTATGCTGTAGCATATTTTACAGTGTACTCTTCTCTATTTTCCCAAATGGCATCAGAATTCTATGAGGAACATTTTCAGAAGTTCCAACAGAGGAAAAATGAGATTTGGTTTATCACATATCACATGGTATGCAGACATTCTTAATTCAAAAGAACATATAAAACAGAATCTAGTATAATTTTAAAGTCCTTAGTACATGGATTTCAGTGATAAAATATTTAGAAGTCCAAACTTTCTAAAGTGTATTAGTTTTTCCTTTTTCTACTACTAATGAAGTATAATACACACTTGGCATACTTTCATACTACTACATTACTAAACGTATCTTCATATTAACAAGGCTGTTCAGAACAGGAGTCAGTGACACCTCATTAAAATTGATATTTGCAAATGTTCTTTGGTTATACATATGGTCTGATTATCCTCAACTAATAATAAGGCTTTGATATTAATACCATTTTCAACACCATTTTCTTTAATATATCTGTTCTTCACTGATATTACTAAACTCAAAATATAAGAACAGAGTATATACAACTCAGTGATTTTAGCTAAACAAATGATCACTCAATTTTATTATTCTTGTTAATTTGATTTTTGGTACTTATAATTTGTAAACTTTTCTTATATTTATTACTGTAGAATAACTTTAAACATCATAATTTATGTTATTCATGGAAGGAACATAAAATATTCTAAATCTGCACTGGCTGTACAAGATTTTTTTCTTTTAAGAAAGATCCAAGCAGTACTCAAGTTTAAGAAATGCTGGTGCCGTATGAAGAGGTCATAAATGGGAAACAACAACAACAACAACAAAAAAAAAAACAGTGCAGTGACTCTGACTTAGTGGAACTGCATGATTTCAGTTGTTATTAATTGACTTAGGTAAATCGAGAAAATCTTATGAACCTATAATTTTTTTTTTTTTGTACTTTAGATGAAGGTTTATAGAACAAACTAGTTTTTCATTAAACAGTTAGTACACATATTGTTTTATGGCATTGTTTAGCAACCCCACGACATGTCAACACTCCCCCTTCTCAACCCTGGGCTTCCTATTACCAGTTTTCCTCCCTTCTCCTACCTTTTAGTCCTTGCCCCTGGGCTGTTGTGCCCCTTCAGTATCCTTCTGTTTTATGGTCCTGTCTAATCTTTTCCTGAAGGATGAAACTTGGGAGTGACTTCATTACTGAGTTAAAAGAGTGTCTGGGGTCCATACTCTCAGGGTTTCTCCAGTATCTGTCAGGCCAGTAAGACTGGTCTTTTTTTACGTGTTAGAATTTTGTTCTAGATTTTTCTACGGCTATGTAAAAAAAAAAAAATTTTTTTTTTTTTTTTTTTTTTTTATGTCCAGGACCCTGTATTGTGATCCCTGTCGGAGCAGTCAATAGTGGTAGTCAGGCACCATCTAGCTGTACTGGACTCAGTCTGGTGGAGGCCATGGTAGATGTGGTCCATTAGTCCTTTGGACTAATCTTTCCCTTGTAGCTTTAGTCTTCTTCATTATTCCTTGTCCCTGAAGGGGTGAGACCAGTGGAGTATCTTAGACGGCCACTTACTTTTAAGACCCCAGATGCTACTCACCAAGGTAGAATGTAGAACATTTTCTTTATAAACTATGTTCCCTGGGACCATGGTCCCCACAGCCCTCAGCCCAGCATTTTGGTCCCTAAGGGAGTTTGGATGTATGGTTTTGGGTTATGGAGCTTCTATGACCTTACCTTGTACAAGTTGTGCTGGCTTCCCTAATATTGTGTACTGCATTACCCTTCACCAAAGTTACCACTTATCTATTTAGTGTTTTTCCATTCCCACCCCTCCCCTCCTTTGTAACCATCAAAAATTAGTTGAGGATAATCAGACCATATGTATAACCAAAGGTGTGAAAACCTTTTCATGAGTTTTTACAGTAGTGATCTCACACAGCATTTGTCCTTTTGTGCTTGACTTATTTCACTCAGCATAATGGCCTCCAGATTTATCCATGTTGTAAGATTCTTCACAGATTCATCACTGTTCTTTATTGTTGCATAATACTCCATTGTGTGTATGTACCACACTTTGTCCATTCATCTGTTGATGGGCATCTAGGTTTTTTCCTTCATTTTGCTGTTGTGAACAATGCTACAATGAATATGGGTGGGCATATGTCTATCCGTGTGACAACTCTTATTTCCCTAGGATATATTCCTAGAAGTGAGATTACTGGATCACATGGTATTTCTATTTCTAACTTTCTAAGGAAGTGCCATATCATTTTCCAAAATGGTTATACCATTTCATATCACCACCAGCAGTGCATAAAAGTTCCAATCTCCCCACAGCTCCTCCAACATTTGTTATTTCCTGTTTTTTTTTTTTTTTTTTGTGCTAGTAATGCTGGGGTGAGATGGTATCTCATTGTGGTTTTGATTTGCATTTCTCTAATGGCTAGTGATAACAAGCATTTCCTCATGTATCTGTTGGCCACTTGAATATCTTCTTTGGTGAAGTGTCTGTTCATTTCCTTTGCTTATTTTTTAATTGAATTATTTGTCTTTTTGTTGTAGAGGTGTTGGATTTTTCTTGGTGATTTTAGAGATTAGACCTTTGTTTGATTTGTAATAGCCAAGATTTTTTCCCCAGTCTGCAGGTTCTCTTTTTACTCTTTGGTGAAGTCTTTTGATGAGCATAAGTTTTTTAATTTTTAGAAGATCCCAGTTATCTAGCTTATCTTCTGGAGTTTGTGTGTTGTTGGTTATGATTTGTATCCTGTAAATGCTGTGTATTAGGGCTACTAGCATTGATCTTATTTTTTCTTCTATGAACTTCATGGTTTTTGGCTTTATATTTAAGCCTTTGATCCATTTTGGATTAGTTTTTGTGTATGGTGTGAGATGTGGTTCCTGTTTCATTTTCTTGCAGATGGACATCTAGTTTTGCCAGCACCATTTGTTAAAAAGATTTTCTTTACCCCATTTGATGGACTATGGGCCCTTGTCAAAGATCAGGTGACCGACCATAGGTGGATGGATTTACATCTGGGTTCTCAATTCTGTTCGATTGGTCAACATATCTGTCATTGTACCACTACCAGGCTGTTCTGACTACCATAGCTGTATAATAGGTTCTGAGGTCAGGTAGTGCAAGCTCTCCTACTTTATTCCTCTTCTTCAATTGTGTTTTACCTATAAGGGGCTTCTTCTCTTTCCATAAAAAGTTACTGATTAGTTTTTCCACTTCTTTAAAGAATATTATTGTTACGTGAATTGGGATTGCACTGTATTTGTAAATCACTTTGGGTAGAATTGTCGTTTTCACAAAGGTGAGTCTACCTATCCATGAGTATGGTATATTTTTTGATTATGTAGATCTCTTTTGGTTTCTTGAAATAGTATTTTGTAGTTTTCTTTGTATACGTCTTTTGCATCTCTGATTGTATTTATTCCTACTTTTTTTTTTTTTTTTTAGGGGCTATTATAAATGTTGTTGTTTTCCTGATTTCCTTTTCATCATTCCCTTTACTGGTATATAGGAATCCAACTGATTTTTGTATGTTTATCTTGTCTTCTGCTACTCTGCTGAATCTTTCTATTATGAACACATAGATTTTTATTCCACACTACACAAGAGGAAAGATCCTTCTAATATGAATAATGACCCATATTAGAAAAGAAATATGCATTCCTCCTTAGATATCAATTAAGATTCTAATATGAACATAATTTTACTTCAAAAATGTATTTTTCTACCAAGAGAAAACATTATTTCTTATCTACAATAAAAAGTCATTTTATAATAAAATAAAAATCAAAGACAAAAATCAATAAAATTGTGAAGTAAAATGCTCATCATTGTATAAAATGATGCTCATGTTTTGCTTTCTTGGGTGTGAAAATACTACTTTTATCAAATTCTAGGACAAAACTTCTATTTCACACCTAAGTTAAAAAGGTATGTCAGAATTTAGAGCATGTTCTCTTAAGATAAATAGAAAATTTATTTGACAAAACATTTATACTCTTACAGTTCATTATTTGTTCATTCATTGTAGCTGTTAAGGTCAAAAGACAAATAATAGTCATCAAAAAAAAAAAAAAGTACTGGGGTGAATCAATTCCAACACTGCCCCATAGAATTTCCAAGGCTGTAATCTTTGTGGCAGCAGACTGTCCTATCTTTCTCCCATGGAGTAGCTAGTGAGTTCAAACTGCAACCTTTAGGTTAGCACCTCAGTGCTTTAACAACTCTGCCACTATATTTCACTGATGCAATAAAAACACTATAATCACAAATATTGCAAGTTGAAGTTGAAACTGAAGAAAATTAGAACAAGTCCATGAGAGCCAAAGTACAACCTTGAGTATATCCCAAGTGAACTTAGAGACCATCTCAAGAACAGATTTCATGCACTGAACACCAATGATTGAAGACCAGACGAGTTGTGGAATAACACAAAGGATGTCATCCATAAAGAAAGCAAAAGAATTCATTAAAAAGACAGGAAAGAAAGAAAAGATGAAAAACTATATCAGAGGAGACCCTGAAACTAGCTGTTGAACATCGAGTAGCTAAAGCAAAAGGAAGAAATGATGAAGTAAAAGAACTGAACAAAAGATTTCAAAGGGTGGCCCGAGAAGACAAAGTATTATGATGACCTGTGCAAAGACCTGGAGATAGAAAGCCAAAAGGGAAGAATACTTTCAGCATTTCTCAAGCTGAAAGAACTGAATTCAAATTCAAGCTCTGAGAAGGATTCTACAAGGAAAATATTAAACGACATAGGAAACATTAAAAGAAGATGGAAAGAATACACTGAGTCATTATACCAAAAAGAATTAGTCAATGTTCAACCATTGCAAGAGGTAGCATATGATCAGGAACTGATGGTGCCCAAGGAAGAAGTCCAAGCTGCACTGAAGGCATTGGAGAAAAACAAGGCTCCATGAATTGACAAAATACCAATTGAGATGTTTCGACAAAGGAATGCAGTGCTGGAAGAGCTCACTGGTCTATGCCAGATCTGGAAGACAGCTACCTGGCCAAATGACTAGAAAAGATCCATATTTATGCCTATTCCCAAGAAAGGTGATCCAAATCAATGCAGAAATTATGGAATAATATCATTAATACCACACGCAAGTATAATTTTGCTGAAGATCATTCAAAAGCTGCTGCAGGAGTATATCGACAGGGAACTGTCAGAAATTTAGGCTGGATTCAGAAGAGGACTTGGAACCAGGGATATCATTGTCAACATCAGATAGATACTGGCTGAAAGCAGAGAATACCAGAAAGATGTTTACCTGTGTTTTATTGACTACTCAAAGGCATCGACTGTTTGGATCATAACAAGTTATGGATAACATTGTGAAGAATGAGAATTCCAGAACACTTAATTGTGCTCATGAGGAATCTGTACATAGACAAAGTGGCAGTTGTTCAAACAGAACAAAGGGATACTGAGTGGTTTAAAGTCAGGGTTGTATCCTTTTGCCATACTTATTCAATCTGTATGCTGAGTGGATAATCCTAGAGGCTGGAATTTATGACGAAGAACAGGACATCAGGATTGTATGAAGACTCATTAAAAACCTACAGTATGCAGATGACACAACCTTGCTTGCTGAAAGTTAAGAGAACTTGAAGCACTTATTGATGAAGATCAAATACCACAGTCTTCAGAATGGATTACACCTCAGCATAAAGAAAACAAAAATTGTCACAACTGGACAAATAAGCAACATCATGATGAACGAAGTAAAGATTGAAGTTGTCAAGGATTTCCTTTTACTTGGATCCACAATCAACACTCATAGAAACAGTAGTCAAGAAATCAAGAGATGTGTTGTGTTGGGCAAACCTGCTGCAAAAGATCACTTTAAAGTGTTGAAAATCAAAGATGTCACCTTGAAGACTAAGGTGCCGCTGATCCAAGCCATGGTATTTTCAGTTTCATCATATGCATGTGAAAGCTGGACAATGAGTAAGGAAGATCAGAGAAGAATCGACGCCTTTGACTTGCAGTGTTGGAGAAGAATATTGAATATACCGTGGACTACCAAAAGAATGAACAAATCTGTCTTGGAAGAAGTACAACCAGAATGCTCCCTAGAAGCAAGGATGGTGAGACTGCATCTTACATACTTTGGACATGTTGTCAGGGAAGATCAGAAGAACTTCCTACTTGGTAAAGTACAGGGTCATCAAAAAAAGAGGAAGATCCTCAAGGAGATGGATTGACACAGTGGCTGCAACAATGGGCTCAAGCACAGCAAGGATTGTGAGCATGGCAAAGGACCAGGCAGTGTTTCGTTCTGTAGTACATAGGGTTGCTATGAGTCAGAACTGACTTGACGGCACCTAACAACAACAACAAACAATGCCTAGGACATTGGTGTTTATGTGTTCCACTTCATTTTTTACAATTTCCAATTTTCCTTGATTTATGCTTCGTGCTTTCCATGTTCTGATTATTAATATATGCTTGTAGCTGTTTATTCTCATGTTGTGTCATGCCACATCATCAACTGAAGGTCCCAAAAGCTTGACTGCAACCATTTCATTGACCTCAACTCTACTTCCAGGAGGCAGTTCTTCCCCAGTTTTAATCTGAATGCCTTCCAACCTGAAGGACTAATCTTCTGGCATTATATCAGTGTTCTGCTGCTATTCCTAAGGTTTTCCCTGGCTAGTTCTTTTCAGAAGTAGACCACCAGCTCCTTCTTCCTAGTCTGTCTTGGTATGGAAGCTCAGCTGAAAACTGCCAGCCATGGGTGACCCTGCTGGAATCTGAGTACTGATGGCATAGGTTCCAGGATCACAGCAACACGCAAGTCCCCACAGTATGACAAGCTGATAGACGCTTCGGGGTCATTAATTCTTGTACATGGAAAATTGGCTCTTTTCAGTAACGTGTAATAAGCAAAAGCACTAAAATTTGATCAGAAGATAATACATTTAAATAAATTTTCACCAGGCTTCCACTTACGTATCAGTGCTAGCAGTTTTGCAGGTTCAAGATCCAAGAGTATTTACTTTCAAAGTTGTATTAAAACACACAAAAAAGTATCAGTTTAGACAAGGTTGTTTTTAGTTGCTGTTGGGTTAGCTCCAACTCATAGCAACTCCACGCAGAACAGAATGAAAAGTTGCCCAGTCCTGTGCCATCTTCTTGATTAGCAGCACACTCGAGTTAATTTTTAAGTGCCTTCCAACCTAGGGAGATCCTCTTCCAGCACAATATTGGACGATGTTCTGTTGTCATCTATAGGGTTTTCATTGGCTAATATTTAGAAGTAGGTCACCAGGCACTTTTTCCTATTGTCTTAGTCTGTAATTTCCACTGAAACCTGTCCACCATGGGTGATCCTGCTGATATTTGAAATACTTGTGGCATAGCTTCCAGCATCATAGCAGCATGCAAGCCACCACAGTATGACAGAAAGGTGGTAGTCAGGCATTGCAAATGTAAGGAAATGTATCTATCTTTAAGATATATGCTCTTAATCAATGATTATTCTTCACAACAAAAATAGTTATTTTGAATGTTTCAAACAATTATATTATTAACTATTTTACTTTAAAATATAGAAATTGATTTGATAAATTCAGTGATTATTGGAAATGTTTATTTTATTCTTAGATCACAATAATGCATAGAAAGAAAAGGAAAATATCCAAATGCCTCCTAAAATTCTCGGCCTTAAATGATTCTCTAAAATAGATTTTTTAACAGAATGAGATTGCCTTTCCAGCTTTTCAATATTGAAATGATCATTGGTTGCACTATTCATTATTCAAATCTGTCATGGTGATGTTTTTGTTAAATACTGATGATGAGGATGATAACGATAGCTATTTTACTTAAAGGACATATTCAAAGAACCTCTTTTTACAAAAGCTGGGTGATGTTATTTCAGAGTCTTAATTATCTCTAGTTCTGACTTCTGTTTTCTTTCCTAACTTGCATATGCCAATCAATTTAAATAAACTTGACCCCCTAGTTTCTTTAAGGAAAAAAAAAAGGCACAGCAGAAGCCAAGCAGTACATAGCTGCAAATCTATAATCATGAGCCCCAAATCATTCCACTTATAGTTAAATTTTCCTTCAAGATGGCCAAGAGGTCTAAAGCTCTCTGTTCAGGTCGCAATCTCCCTTTGGAGGCATGGATTCTAATCCTACTCCTGATACAACAACCTTTGAAGCCCAGATGGCACAGTGGTTAAGAGCTCAGGCTGCTAGCCAAAAGGTTGACAGTTTGAATCCACCAGCTGCTCCTTAAAAATCCTATGGGGCAGTTAGTCTGTCCCATAGAATCACTATGAGTGGGAATCAACCTGACAACAATGGGTTTGGGCTATAAAATTTAACTACGACTTACATATAAGGTACAACAGTGCTGGGTTAACTTCATTTTCCTGAGCCTGATGGGGAAAATCCTCAAACACTGGCATGAGTGAGAAAGATAACTCTTAACCAGTCTGATAAAGAAATGTATTGAACTCAGTAGATGAAGTTTGGCTCAGTGGAACACTTCTGTGAAGAATGCATTTACAAAAGAAAAAGGAAATGGGTTGTGCAAGGTCAAGAATGTAAGGAAGCAGTTTTCTTTTGCGGCACAAAATGAAGCTTGACATTAAAACCATTTCACAAACCACTGATGGAAACTAAAGTTGGTAATACATTCAACAATTAGCTAAAATATGCCATGCTTGAAGTATATCTCTAAAGCACATTATAAAGTGTTTTATCAGAATAGATCTGAAGGAATACCAAAGATTTCATAATCAATTAATCATAAACACTTTATGGTATATTAGAAAGAACATTAACCCTGGGGACTGAAGGATGGCTTCCAGGACACTTTCCACCATGAATTAGGTTTTTGAGAGTGAGTAATATGGCTCTCTAAACCTAATTTACTCATCTATGCAAGTTGGTCTCAGTGAGAGGTCAAATATGGATCATGGTTTGTTTTTTTTTTTTACATTCCTGAACCGAATAACGATTTTTATTTTTTTAAAGGGGAAGAAGAAAGATGGAGGAGGAGGAATATACAGCAGAAACTCTGTGTGGTCCACAAAACTTAAATATTTACAAAAGGCCAAATAGTAAATACTTAAATTTGCCAATTCCCAGGCTAGATCATGAATGTCCAATAGAAGTATTAAGTGAACCACTGATGCTAGCCATATATGTAATATTAAAGTTTCTAGAAGCTAGATTTTAAAAAAGAAAAAAAAAAACTGTAAAGTTAATTTTAATGCAAAAGTATATCATTTCAATATATAAAAAAATTAAAAATCATTAATGAGATATTTTACATTCTAATTTTTTTCTACTAAGTTTTGGAAATCCGATATATATTTTCTACTTACAGAACGTCTCAATTAGGGCTGACCACATTTCAAGTGCTCAGTAGCCAATGTGACTGATGGCCACTGTATTGGAGAACAAACCTCTAGATGACCTCTAAGTTTTTACTATCTCTAAAGATTCTTGATACCATGCATTTGCAGTATAATAGTTACAAATCACAAATAATTAAATATAAAGTATTTCTCTCTAGTTACCTGAGCCAGAGAATTTAATATTAGCTTTAACTGAAAATTTTATAGCAACAATGGCTTGTTACTAAGCACTAACAGGTTTTTGAAGTCAGCTGTCTGCAGGGTGAGGTTACAAAGAATTATGACTTGTCATTGCTAGGCCTCAATGTTCTCCACAGAACTGCCAGAGCCATGACCCTTTCCTACTAGAAAAAGCTGAACTAGTAATCCTGAACAATCTCAGAAGAGCTCTTTATACCCAGTTAGGTTTTTAGGCAGTAGATTTTGGACCTATGCTTTCTTTCCTACTAAAGCTACACCTTGAACTAGAGTTTTTGCCTCTCCCAACTCCATTCCTACCCCATGTCCAGCTGGACTCATTTCTTGTTTGTAACTCTAACCTTGGACTCGATATTTTTCACAGAAGCTGACTCCCTCTTGTTGTTAAACTGAGAGTCATGTAATCCATCACCACACCATGGCTGTCAGATAGGACTTACCAGTAGTCTACACTTACAACATAGAGGACTCCAGGGGATGGTAATTGTATCATTTCAATTAAAGAAAATAATGCTTGTACTATCACTGTGAAAATTCTCAGTAATCTATAATTTAGAATATAGCATTTTGTATGAAACTGGTCTGTTTTGTCCATTGCTTCTCTCTGCATTTTGACAGAATTAATGCTTATTCAAAAAATGTGAGATTTTAGAGATTTAAAGGTCATATGCATGAATAGCTTGTGAATTATGGTGCAGTGGTTAAGTGCTTGGCTGCTAACCGAAAGGTTGGTGGTTTGAATCTACCAGTCACTCCATGGGAGAAAGATATGGCAGTTGGTTTCCAGAAGGATCTACAGCCTTGGAAACCCTGTGGGACAGTTCTACTCTGTCCTATAGAGTCACTTTGAGCTGGAATTGACTCAATGACAGTGGGTTTTTTATTGCTGCTGTAACAAGTCACCATACCTTAGTTGCTTAAAAAAATGCAAATTTATTATCTTACAGTTTTTTAGGTCAGATGCCTGACATGGGCTTCACTGGGCTAAAATCAAAATGTTGGTAGCACTGCTTTTCTTTCTAGAGGCTCTAGGGCATAATCCCTTTGCTTACAATATCTAGCTTCTGGAGGCTACCCACATTCCCTGTTTAGTGTCCTGCTTCCTACATCTTCAAAGTTGGCAACTTTGCACCTCTCTGACCTATCTTGCATAATCGTAGATCCCTTGGACCTGAGCCTGGGAAGGTGATTAGATTGGGCCTATGCAGGTAATCTAGGATAATCTCCACTTCTCAAGGTCCTTAATCACAACTAAAAAGTCAATTTTTTCATGTAAGATAACATATTCACAAATTCTGTGGCTTAGGACTTGAATATCTTAAAAAAAAAAAAACAAAACAAAACACCTGTTAACATCCAGCCAATTCTGACTCATAGCCACCCTATAGGGCAGAGTAGAACTACACCATAGGGTTTCCAAGGAGTGACTGGTGGATTCAAACTGCCAAACTGGTTAGCAGCCAAGTTCTTAACCACTGTGTCACTAGGTATTCTGCCTACCACAACTTCAGTACTTAAAAAAGTATTACACAATATAGTTTAAAAAGTAACTCTTTTCAAATGCTGCAGCTAAAATGCAAGTGAAATTCTCCCAGATCAAAATTCACTGGGTAGTTTTTATTTTTTGATTGTAATGGAGCATAGTAGTTAAGAGTGCATGTATAATGTAGACTATCACCTCACAGGGTACAATTGTCACAACTGCTGTTGTTTTTAGTACCATGAAGTCAGTTCTGACTCATACCAACCCAGTGCACAACAGAACAAAACACTGTCTGCTCCTATGCCATCCTTACAACTATTGCCATGGTAGAGCCCATCATTGCGGCCACTGTGTCAATCCATTTTACCACGGATCTTTCTCTCTTTCACTGACCTTCTACTTTACCAAGTGTGTTGTCCTTCCCCAGGGACTAGTCCCTCCTGGTAATACGCCCATAGTATGTGAGACGAAGTCTCACTATCCTAGCTTCTAGGAAGCATTCTAGATGTACTTCCTCCAAGACAGATTTGTTCATTCTTCTGGCTGTCCATGATATAGTCAATATTCTTCACCAACACCATAAGTCAAAAGCATCAATTCTTCTTCAGTCTTCCTTATTCATTGTCCAGCTTTTGCATGCATATGAGGTGATTGAAAATACCATGGCTTAGGTCAGGTTTACCTTAGTCCTCAAAGTGATATCTTTGCTTTTTAACACTTTAAAGAGATGTTTTGCAGCAGATTTGCCCAATGCAATATGTTGTTTGATTTCTTGGCTACTACTTCATGGGTGTTGATTCTGGATCCAAGTAAAATGAAATCCTTGACAACTTCAATATTTTCTCCATTTATCGTGATGTTGCTTATTGGTCCAGTTGTGAGGATTTTTGTTTTCTTTATGCTAAGGTGTAATTCGTACTGAAGACTGTGGTCTTTGATCTTCATCAGTAAGTGCTTCGAGTCCTCTTCACTTTCAGCAAGCAAAGCTGTGTCATCCGCATAATGCAAGTTGTTAACGAGCATTCCTCCAATCCTGATGCCTCATTATCCTTCCCATGGTCCAGTTTCTCAGATTATTTGCTCAGCATACAGATTGAATATGTATGGTGAAAGGAAAGTTCACAACTAATGAATGAATGAATGTTCAATCATTACTATTAACTGAAGTCCATAATTTATTCAAATCTCCTTGGTTGTTACACATTTTCCCTTTTTCTCTCCTTGTTTTCCATCCAGGATTTCATAGAACACTTAGTTGTTCTGTCTCCTTATCCTCCTAGTTGAAGTTTTTCAGATTTTCCTTGTTTTGGGCAACTTTTTCAATTTTAAGGAGTACTGATAAGGAATTTTGTAGGATGAACCTCAATTGGGATTTGTTTGATGATTCTTACCTTATCAGACTAGGGTAATGTGCTTTAAGGAGGATGATCACAACAAAAAATTTCTACTCTTTCATCATCAGATCAAAGGTATATAATATCAACAAGACTTTTCACTGTTGATGTGAATGTTGATTAGCTCGCTGCATAATTTATGTCAGGTTTTTCCCCTATAAAGTTACTTTTTATTCCTCCTTTCCATACTGTACACTTTGGAAGGAAATCACTATTGCAGCACACACTGAAAGGATTGTAAGCCTGAAATTGGTTTCACTGGGTTAAAGGCAAGGTGTTAGAAGGGCTGGCTTCTTAAGGAGGCTCTTAGAGGAAAAATTTGTATCCTTGTCTTTCTTGTTTTTAATGGCCACCTGTATTTCTTGAGCTGTGACCTCTTTGTCTTCAAAACATATAACTCCAGTCTCTGCCTCCATTATTACATTGTCTTCTCCTCTCACTCTAACTCCTCCTGAGTCTCTCTTATTAGGGCCATTGTAAATACACCAAGCCTACCCTGATTACCCCAGGATAACTTTCCATCTCAAGATCCTTAACTTAATCACATGTGAAAAGTCTTTAATGCCATATAAGGTAAAAAAAAAAATCATAAATTCCAGGGATTAGAATGTGGATGAATTTGGGGGCACCATTATTCAGTCAACCACAATATCCAATTGGACCAACATAGTATTTTTGAAGACTGTTAAGTGCTTAAGAGCTTGGCTGCTAACGCAAAGGTTGGCAGTTCAAATCCATGAGCCATTCCATGGAAACCCTATGGAGCAGTTCTACATTGACCTATAAGGTCACTATGAGTCAGAATCAACTCCACAGCAACAGGTTTGGTGTTTTTTTGGAACACTACCAACCAGCTTGATCTAACAGATATTTACAGAATACTCCAATCAACAACAGTAGAATACATATTATTTTCAGATATACATGGACTATTTATCAAGTTAAAACATGTTCTTGGCTATAAAAAAACAGAAAACATGCAAAGTATACCCTTGGAAACTAAGAGTTAAATTAGAAATTAATAAAAAAAAAATCTAGGAAATCCTAAGATATTTTTTAAATTATGGAACACACTTCTAAACAACTCATGGGTCAAACAAGAACTCTCCAAATACATTTTTTAAAAAAAGTATTACAAACTCAATGAAAATGGAAACCCTGGTGGCATAGTGGTTATGAGCTATGGCTGTCAGCAGTTTGAATCCACCAGGCACTCCTTGGAAACCCTACAGGGCAATGAAAATAAAAATACACCTATAAAAATTTCTAGAATGTAGCCAAAGCAGCATTTGAGGAAAATTTATAACATCAAATTTGCATATGAGAAGAACCTTCAAGGTGGGGCCAATGTGGCTCTATAGACAGAAGCACCATGCCATCCCTCTGCAGCAAAGACCTGAAAAACTAAGTAAAATAGATACAAATGTCAATTCTGGAACTCTAAGCATCAAATGAAGGACTAAAGACTTCAGTCAAACACAAAATGGAATGAGAAACAGAGAACAGAGAACGAGGAGAGCTACATAGTGGAGTCCCCTACCAGCTAATGAGATACGGATTTGCCATGTTGGACCTCAGCCACCAAGGACTGTGGACAGGAAGTACAGGAAGAAAACTTCAGGGAGCCCCCAACAGGAACCAGAGCACCCAGTAACCAGAGATAATGCTTTTCCACTACCATCCTTCCTCCCTGTACCTGGCCTCAACTGCTTTCCAATAGGCCATGGTCACTCAGTCAGAGAGACACCAGCTCACTGCCCCAGGTCTGCACCAGCTGGCCACTTCAACACCATTTTTTTTGTTTTGTTTTATTTGTATTTGGCTTTTTTTTGGTTGTTCCTCTCTCTCCCTTCTTTCCTTTCTTTTCTCCTGCCTAGCTAATCCTGTGTGACATCCTCTCCCCTTCTTGGCAGAATGTGATTTTTTGACTTTTTTTCTGTTTCTTCTCTCTCTCTCTCTCCTTTTCTTCCTTTCCTTTCTCCAGCCCACCAGGACCTGTGCACTGCCCCTGCCCCTTCTTGAGGGGCTGTGTTGCACTGTTCGGCTGAAAAGTCACTGCACAGAACCTCTGCGGGTCTGCACCGTCATCACTAATGGGCTCTCTCAGGGCCATTTTATGTATTTATTGTTTCTTACCTTGTTTTTCTTTTCTTCTTGTTGTTTCTTCTCTCTCTCCATTACTTCCTTTCCTTTCTCCCACCCACCTAGCCCCATGTGCTTCTCTCTGCCTTCTTGGCAGGCTGTGCTGTACTGCTTAGCTGGACCGCCTCTGGCACATGTTCTCCCTGGGTCTGAGAGTCTCCAACAGGCCAGCTCCCTCAGCATTATATGTTTTATTTTCTTTTAACTTTCCCCTTCTCCCTCCCGCCTAGACCCTGTGATGCCTCTGCTCCTTCCTTACAGGCCATGCCATGCCACCTGGCAAGAGAGACATCAGTTCACCATCACCCCACTTCTGCCCCACCCCAGTCATGAAGAAAACATGAGAACAATGTAGGAAACCATCAAAATAAAAAATTTACATGTGATCAGAGTTCCAGAAATGGCAGAAATGGAAAGCACAGAGAGAATCATTGAAGATTTGCTGACGGAAAACTTCCCTAATATCATGAAAGACAAGAAGTTTACCATCCAAGAAGCTCAACACACCCTATATAGGGTACACCCCAAAAGAAAATCACAGACATATCATAATCATACTTACTAAAACCAAAGACAAAGAAGAAATCCTGAGAGTAGCTGGAGAAAAATGAAAAGTCATGTTTTAAGAAAGTCAAACAATAAGACTAAATTCTAATTATTTGGCAGAAAACATGCAGGCAAGAAGACAATGGAATGACACATACAAAACCTTGAAAAAAAAATTGCCAACCAAGTATAATATACCCTGCAATACTCTCACTCAAATTTGGTGGTGAAATTAGGACATTTCCAGATAACAGAAATTAAGGGAATATAAAAAACCAAACCAAACGTACAAGAATTATTAAATACAGTCCTTCTGTTAGAGGACCAACAACATCAGATAACAACCTGAATCTAGGACACAAGAGAACATCAGCCAGATGCCAACCTAGATAATGAACTCTCAAGGATAACAAGGTCAACCTGTAAATGACAACAGCATCAGAACAATAAAAGGGAATAAATGGTATAGGTATGAAACTTTCGGGTGGAAAGGACATCAAGGTAATATCAAGCAATAACGACTAGTTTAAACTTAGAAAGATAAGGGTAAATTTCAAGGTAACCACAAAGAAAGTTAACAAACCCATTCATCAAAATAAAGAAAAAAAAGTCTCAGTAAACACAAAATCCACAAAAATGAAAGCGTTTGGCCCCCTGACATCCTTTTAACTCAATAACGAAGTCACTCCTAAGGTTCACCCTTCAGCCAAAGATTAGACAGTCCTGTAAAACAAAATAAGACTAAATGGGCACACTGGCCCAGGGGAAAGGACAAGAAGGCAGAGGAGAACAGGAAAGGTGGTAACAAGGAGCCCAAAACTGAGAAAGGGAGAGTGTTAACATGTCACAAAACAATAAGTATATTATTAATTGTTTAAAGAAAACTAATTTGTTCTGTAAACCCTCATCTAAAGTACAATAAAAAAATGAATATTATGAAAAAAAGAAGGTTCGTAATTCAGTAATGTAGGCTCTCACTTTAAGAAATTAACAAAAATGCAAATAAAACTCAAAGTAATCACAAGGAAGTGATAATGAAAATAAGAGCAGAAATCTATGAAAGATGAAAACAGAAAAATAAACAGGCAATTCCCACACTTAAAACTTGTTATTTTCAAAAAAATAAATGAATATATTGAAAAATATCTTGCAAAATTGACAACAAGAACAACAAAAAAGAGAAATCAGGCAAAGGGTTTGACCATATGGGGCAGCACAGGGAGGTTTTGAGTGATGAAATGGTTCTGCATGGAATGTGGGTTGGATACACAATTCTCTGTATTCACCCAAATCTGTAAAACTAAAAATAGCAGTGAGTGAATTTTACTGAATGTAAATTAAAAAAAAAAAAAAAATCAACTAGGATGCTGACAGCACCCAAGATGAAATGCTGACTGTAACAAATGAATCTAACTGTATTAAAATTAATTTCAAAATCACACTAAATGGGACAAGGGAAAAAAGGAGCTTACCAAAGAACTCTGAAAAACAATTTTTTTACTGGTTACTAAAAGCTAAATACAAAAAGAACTTCATAGAATCACTATACTCTAGTGGAGAAATATGTTAGTAACTCTAAAACTCCTTTACACGTACACCAAAGTTAAACAAATAAATAAATATATTGTAGATAAAGATATTCCGATTTCTCATTGTTGGAGAAAGAAGTTAAAATAAGCAGAGAAGGAAGCTAGAATGAATTCCATGGCGCTGGGTTGGGCTAAGAGCTATGAATATGAACTCGTAGTAGATAAATACTGAAATTAATATAGGTATATGTATGCCTACAGGTTGGTATGCATATGGTTACTAGCTCTATCTCTGAGAGGGTCTAGAAACTGTGACACTCAAGTATCAGTGAGTACACCTAGTGACACATCTGGTTTCAGATACCGTTTTTCAGTAAATCATATGAGGACTTAGAAATGTGGTTAATTAGAGAGTTGGGACAATGGAAATACAAGATGAGCTTTGAACACCTTGTGATGACAGAAAGAAAGAAAATGAAGCCAACTTGAAAGAGCTCCCAATTGCCAAACCTGGAAAAAATTGAGCAACAAAATAAATAATGATTATATTGGATAATGCATTGAACACTAATGACCTAAGACCAGAGGAGTTATGGAATGACATCAACGACATTGTACATGAAGAAAGCAAGAGGTCATTAAAAAGACAGGACAGAAAGAAAAGGCTAAAATGGATGTCAGAATAGATTTTAAAACTTGCTCTTAAACGTACAGTAGCTAAAACAAATGAAAGGAATGATGAAATAAAAGAGCTGACCAGAAGATTTCAAAGAGTGGCTCAAGAAGACAAAATAAAGTATTATAATGAAATGTGCAAAGACTTGGAGTTAGGAAACCAAAAGGGAAGAACACTCTTGGTATTTCCCAAGCCGAAAGAACTGAAGAAAAAATTCATGCCTCGAGTTGCAATATTGAAGGGTTCTATGGGCAAAATACTGAATGACATAGAAAACATCAAAAGAAGATGGAAGGAATAAACATAATCACTGTATAAAAAATAATTAGTTGACATTCAATCACTTCAGGTGGTAGTATATGATCAAGAACCAATGGTAATGAAGAAAGAAGTCCAAACTGCGCTGAAGACATTGGCAAAAAACAAAGCTCCAGGAATTGACGGAATACCAATTGAGATGTTTCAACAAATAGATACAGTGCTGGAGATGTTCACTTGTCTATGCCAAGAAATTTGGAAGACAGTTATCTGGCCAGCCGACTGGGAAGAGATCAATATTTGTGTTTATTCCAAAGAAAGGTGATCCAACAGAATGCAGAAATTATTGAACAATATCATTAATATCACATGCAAGCAAAATTTTGCTAAAGATTATTCAAAAGCTTCTGCAGCAGTACATCGACAGGGAACTGCAATAAATTCAAGCCAAATTCAGAGAGGACAGAGAACACAGGATATCATTGCTGATGTCAGATGAATCCTGGTTGAAAGCAGAGAATACCAGAAAGATGTTTACCTGTGCATTATTGTCTATTCAAAGGTATTTGACTGTGTAGGCCAAAATAAATAATGGATAGCATGGCTAAGAAGGGGAATTTCAGAACACTTAATTGTGCTCATGAGGAACCTGTATGTAGATGAAGCAGCAGTCATTCAGACAAAACAAGGGGATACTTTGTGGTTTAAAGTCAGGAAAAGTGTTTATCAAGGTTGTATCTTTTCGCCACACTTATTCAATCTGTATGCTGAACAAATAATCCGAGAAGAACATGGCATCAGGATTGGAGGAAGACTTGTTAAAATCCTGTGTTATGCAGATGTCACAAACTTGCTTTCTGAGAGTGAAAAGGACTTGAAGTATTTACTGATGAAGATCAAGGATTACAGTCTTCAGCACTGATTACAATTCAGCATAAAGAAAACAAAAATCCTCACAGTTGGGCCAATAAATAAACATCATGATAGATGGAGAAAAGATTGACATTGTCAAAAATTTTATTTTACTTGGATCCACAATGAACACCCATGGAAGTAGTAGGCAAGAAATCAAACTATGTATTGCATTGGGAAAATCTGCTGCAAAAAAACCTCTTTAAAGTGTTAAAAAGCAAAGATGTCACTTTAGGACTAAGGTGCACCTGATCAAAGCAATGGTGCTTTGATCCGTTCATATGCATATGAAAGCTGGGCAATGAATTAGGAAGACCAAAGAATTGACACCTTTGAATTACAGTATTGGTGAAGAATAGAGAATATACCATGGACTGCCAAAAGAAAGAACAAATCTGTCTTGGAGGAAGTCCAACCAGAGCGCTTCTTACAGGCAAGAATGCCGAGGCTTGGTCTCATGTACTTTGGACATGTTATCAGGAGGGACCAATCCCTGGAGAAGGACATCATGTTTGGTAAATTATAGGGCCAGCATAAGAGAGGAAGACCCTCAACAAGGTGGATTGACAGTGTCTGCATCAATGAGCTCAAGCATAACAACCATTGTTGAGGATGGTGCAGGACCAGGCAGTGTTTTGTTCTGTTGTACACAGGGTTGCTGTGAGTAGGAACTGATTTGATGGCACCTAACAAAAATAATAACATACTAGATTAAAACACAAAGAATAAAATAAATATCCATGTGTTTGTGCTAATATAAATACATGACTCAATAAATAAATGTTTGCCAAGGTACAACTCTTTCTTCAGAGGACTTTAATAAATTTAGAAGAAATTAGGGAAGTAGAAAACCAAAAAAAAAAAAAAAACCCACTACTGTCAAGTCGATTCCGACTCACAGCAACCCTATAGGACAGAGTAGAACTGCCTCATAGTTTCCAAGGAGCGCCTGGCGGATTTGAACTGCCGACCTGTTGGTTAGCAGGCATAGCACTTAAAACCACTATTAAAATGCTACAGCAATTAGTTTTGTAAGCAAGATCCACCAAAAGATGCTAAAATTAGTGAATGAAAGTTTTGGGAGACACAGGACGTTTACATAGTATACAAGTATCTCTCCCCAACTGTTCGTTAATTACAAAGTAGAAAAGGTTAACTTTTCAGTGGAGAGTAACTTTACAGATGGACACCAAATTACCATGGATAACATCAGTAAAAAGTCAAATCTATATCCTGTACACCTGCTATGAAGCACTGAAAAGTTTACATCATCTTTCTGGGATTTTTCCCATAATGCGTAACCCGAATCTAATAATGCTAAAATGTCAGATGAACCAAAATTGAGGAACATTCTACAAAATAATTGATCAGTGCTCTTCAAAAGTATCAAGAAAGACTAAAAAATACTACAGAACTCTTACAGATTGGAGAAAACTAAGAAGACATGATAACTAAATGAAATGTATGACCTGGATTTGATCATAAAAGTGAAAAAACTCTTGAAATCCCAAATGAAGTTGTAATTTAGTTAATAATACTAGTAAACTATTAACATTAGGATAAGCTAGATGAAGGGTATAAAGGAACTCTCTGTACTATTTCTAAAACTTTTCAGTAAGTTTGAAATTATTTCAAAGGAAAACCATAAAAAAAAGCTTTAAAGATCAGGTAAGTTCATGAAAAGGACAAATAATTTCTTTTTCATCAGTAACAACATAATCCTATCTTAGATCTTACTTTTATTTATATCCATAAATATTTCTTCATTTACAGTAAATATAGTCATTGCAATATGAAAATAGTAATGACAGTATGATGATTTTAAAAATTAAATAAAGTAACAAATCCTATGGATTTTGGCTTAATGAAAAGCCCAGTAATATTTTACTTTGAGGTTTGAAGTTGCTATATTGTCCTTATTAGATGAAAATTTGTAGATGAAGCCAGAAACAAGTTTCTTCAAATTTTTGGTGACTAGCAACATACTGCAATCTTGAGTAAATAAAGTATATTCTGTGACCATTGCTCAAATTTTAATGTCTCAGCTGACAGGAATTTTGTAGTTCAGTTTTTTTTTTTTTGTCTAGAAAAAGAAAGTTGTACTTTGTGACCATATACCTTTTAAAACGTGTGGGTTTTTGTGTCTAATTTTACAGGGGTGCCGAATTGTGAATGGAATGGGATTATTTGATTTTGAAAAAGTAGGATTAGGTGGTTTTTAAGCTTGTCTGTACATCACAGTACCTTAGGGAGAATTTTAAAATCATACATTCCATGACCATACTCCTAATCCTAGAGATTTTGTTTATTAAAACAAGAGACGAGAGAATATGTAGTTTCTAAAGCTCTCCAGGTGATTTTGATAATGATCCTGGTCTGAGCAATGGTGTCATAAATCAAACTTCAAAAAGTGGACCTTTAATTCTTAAAAGCATAGAATAACATAACAAAGTGTAGAGCTTTGATTGAGGTCAGGAAAACTTAACTCATGTTTCTGCAAGTGGTGCTTTTGGGGATTTCCTAGTCTCCCTAAGCCCCATTTTCTTATTTCAAAAATCATAATTATAATCTATACCATTTAGTGTTATCATTAATATTAGAGTGTAAGAATGCCGCACTCTTCAGACTTAGCAGATGCTCTATAAATCGTGGAATCCCAGTTTTTCATACAAACACAAACACTCAGGAGTCCTTATAAAAACTTTCATAAGACTGTTATGCTCTACCACCCTCCGCAAAAGGTAAATGCGGGATAGTCCTACACATATAAGATACTTTGTGACTCTTTAATGAGTGACCATATAAGAAGATGGCTTTTCACTCACTGAGAATAGCAGAATACTGCAGTACAGTGATGCTCAAGAAGAAAGAAAAGGCATGAGCCTGCATATCCTTGTCTCCTAAGGGAAGATTTGGCCTCTCTAAAGGCATATGGGTGTGTTTTTAGAAACAATAAATTTTGTCAGGTGTTTTATATTATAAAATGGGACATATTTCTTTCATATTCCAAGCAAATTGAGTGATGGTGCACAAAATCATCTAGGCTGTAGGAATGCTGAGAAGATGAAACCTTTTCAAAAGGAAAATATATTGGGGCATCGTGGTGGAAGGAAGATAACAGAATTTTTAGGGGAAGGATGAGATGTTTCTGCTTATTAAAAAGAATTAGATTTTTAAAATGTTTAGAAATCCTGGTGAATTAATAAGGAGTTGGAAATCTCTGTCCTAAGACTTAGCCTATCGTTTGGGTAGAGTTACTAAGTAGTTTTATGATTAGATCTTCTTTGGGCCTTAGATTTATCCTCACTAAAATGAGAAGATTAGAGATATAACTCATATTGTCTCCCAGCTATTAATAATAATTATTATATATGCTAAATATATGATAAAGTCCCCGGGTGGTACAAACTGTTAACAAACTCCACTGTTAACTGAAAGATCGAAAGTTGGATTCTACCGAGAAGAACCTTGGAAGAAATGCTTGGCAATCTACTTCCAAAAAATCAGCCATAGAAGACCCTGCTCAACTTTATTTTCTGTCCAACCTGTAAGCAAAAAATAAAACCTAAACCAGGTCTACTCTGACACCCACTGAATCTCCTTAAGTTGAAGTCAACTCTATGGCAACTGGTTAGTGGTTAAATATATGGTGTATATATGTATGGTGAAAAGACCACGCTCAGCATTTCTCAAGGTGAAAGAACTGAAATAAAAATTCATGCCTTCAGTTGCAATACTAACGGATTCTAGGAGGAAAATATTAAAAGACACAGGAAGCTACAGAAGAAGGTGGAAGGAACACACAGGATCATTATACCGAAAAGAATTGGTCGACATTCAACCGTTTCAGGAGGTAACATGATCGGGAACTGATGGTACCAAAGGAAGAAATCCAAGTTGCACTGAAGGCATTGGTGAAAAACAAGGCTCCAGGAACTGACGGAATACCAGTTGAGATGTTTCAACAAGTGGATGCAGTGCTCTAAGTGCTCACCCATCCATGCCAAGAAATTTGGAAGACAGCTACTTGGCCAACCTACAGGAAGAGATTCATGTTTATGCCTATTCCCAAGAAAGGTGATCCAACAATGTGGAAATTATTAAATAATATCATTAATATCACATGCAAGCAAAATTTTGCTAAAAATCATTCAAAAGTGTTTGCAGCAGTACATCAACAGAAAACTGCCAGAGAGTCAAGCTGGATTTAGAAAAGGATGTGGAACTAGGATTATCATTGCTGATGTCAGATGGATCCTGGCTGAAAGCAGAGAACACCAGAAAGGTATTTACCTGTGTTTTATTGACTATACTAAGTTATTTGACTGTGTGTATCATAAAAATTATGGAGAACATTGTGGAGAATGGAAATTCCAGAACACTTAATTATGCCCATGAGGAATTTGTACATAGATCAAGAGACAGTCATTCAAACAGAACAAGGGAATTCTGCATGGTTTAAAGTCACGAAAGGTGTGCCTCGGGGTTGTATACTTTCACCATACCTATTCGATCTGCATGCTGAACAAGTAATCTAAGAAGCTGAACTATATGAAGAAGAGCAGGGCATCAAGATTGGAGGAAGTCTCATTAACAATCTGCGTTATGCAGATGACACAACCTTGCTTGCCGGAAGTGGAGAGGACTTGAAGGGCTTACTGATGAATATCAAAGACCACAGCCTTCAATATAGATTATATCTCAACATAAAGAAAACAAAAATCTCACAACTGGACCAATAAGCAACATCAGGATAAATGGAGAAAAGATTGAAGTTGTCAAGGATTTCATTTTGCTTGGATCCACAATCAACACCCCAGCAGTCATGAAATCAAAAGACATATTGCATTGAGAAAACCTGCTGAAAAAGACCTCTTTAAAGTGTTGAAAAGCAAAGATGTCACCTTGAAAACTAAGGTGTACCTGATCCAAGCCACGGTGTTTTCAGTAGCTTCATATGCACGAGAAAGCTCAATAATGAATAAGGAAGGCCTAAGACAAACTGACGTCTTTGAATTGAGGTGTTGGCAAAGACTATTGAACATACCATGGACTGGCAAAAGAACGAACAGATCTGCCTTGGAAGAAGCACAACCAGAATATTCCTTAGAAGCAACGATGGCAAGACTGAGCCTATTATACTTTGGGAATGTAGTCAGGAGGAATCAGTTCCTGGAGAATGACATCATACTTGGTAAAATAGAGGGTGAGGAAAAAATAGAAGACCCTCAAGGAGATGGATTGACACAGTGGCTGGAACAATGGGCTCAAGCATAGCAATAATTGTGAGAATGGCATGGGACTGGGCAGTGTCTGTTCTGTTGTGCATAGGGTCACTATAAGTCGGAACCGTCTCCATGGCACCTAACAACAACAACAACAACTACATACGTATGGTGTCCATGAGTGGCACAAATTGTTAAGTACTTGACTGCTAGCCAAAAAGTGGGCAGTTCAAACCCACCTAGAGATGCCACAGAAGACAAGCCTAGCAATCTGCTTCTGAAAGATCACAGCCTTGAAAACCCTATGGAGCAGTTCTACTCTGCACACATGGGGTTGCCATGAGTCAAAAGTGACTTTACTGCAACTAACAACAATGGTGAGTATATGTGGTTTAAATATTTTATATACCATATAAATAAATAAATATATAATACATATAAAAGGATATAAAATATATGGACCTTCTTGAACCATGTCTTTCCTTTAGCAATTAATATAACATGTACCAAGCCCAGAGATTTTTGAGGACAGAACTGTCTCCTTCATTTCTTTACCCCTATTCCTGCATATCGTTGGATGAATAAAGTACATTGGTTATCTCCATCAATCTTATCACGAATATAGTTACTTACTTTTGTACATTAACATTTTCACCTGTTCAAATGTTACCTCACTCATTTGATCACTTAGAGTCTATGTTTGATACTTCCTTTGGTAAAAGCATAATTGACAAAACTATACCCTCTCTCCCAATTTATGAGTAGAAATCCCAAGAAATCCCAACAGTAATCACAATGAGATACTCGTAACTATGTGTGTGGAGATGAGCTGTGTATATGGTTTTTTAAGAAGCCCTGGGGATCCTTTAAAACTTAATAAGTTACAAGCTTAGAAGGAATAAAACTTTCCTTTTTGAATACCTCAAAATTTCCTTCATGCTTGGTGACAATTTCCCTTCAATGACAACTTTCCAGAGGTGATACACCATTTCTTTTTTAATGATAGAAATACTAATAAATGTGTGCTTTTAGTGGAAGGAGAGCAGAAAGCTGGAACTTCCTAAGAATCACTAAGAGAAAAAAAAGTGTTAGGGTCTAAGACTTTAATAACAGAAAAACTTTACATTATTTACTACAAAAATATTGTTTTGCATTTTTCTGTGTAGCTTTTATTTCATTGTCCAATTCATTATTGTACAGAGACCTAGAGTGATGTATTGCTTTAAAAATAGCTTATGTATTTCCTGAAAGTGAGGTGCTTATGTGATGCACAAATACTTTTCTTCTCCGAATAGTAATACAATATCAATGTACTCTTATCTTGTATTATTGAAATAGTAAAGGTTAGTGATAGTTCGAAGGCTCAGGGAGGTTCCATTAGATCATGGGAAGTATGCAGAGAGAGCTAAGGCTCTTAAAATAGATAAATTAGATATTAAATCTTTAAAAATCTCACTTTCTTCCCTGCCCAACCCGTACTCGAAAAATAAAACATAAACCTGCTTGAGTGCATTATACTCCAGGCTGTAAAAGAAATTTCATAAGACTTATTTGTGTTTCTCTAATTCTTACTTGCATCTATAAAATAATTTAATTCTTTTCAGGCTTAGAAAAGGTAGAGCTTTATTTCAAGACTAATTGATGCTGAGCTTGGGCTTTGAAGATTACTTTCATCCTCTTTCAAATCAACTGCTTTCTTCCGTGAAAAAATAATTTCCTTCCTAGAAAAGTGTGAACAATTTCTTATTTGCAGAATCAAAATAAAAGAATGAAGGAAAATGTCACTGATTTTACCTATATGCTGTGACAGGCCCAACATACATATTTAGTTATTATACCTAAGTTTATATTTCATGTCAGCTGTTTAGGTTAAACACATATTTATATATCTATATATATATAAAAAATTTTTATACATCTAGATAGATATAGATATATGGATAGATATAGATATATAAAATATAACACTTAATGTTTACTTGATGTGTGCCTCCTCCCAGTTAACGATAACGACTTCATTATACGTATCCATGCCACGCTAAAAAGAGATAGCTATGATCTCAAATAGCTGAAATCCAAGATCTAACCTATTGATAGCAATGACATTCACCACATTCATAATATGTTGGCATAATAAAAGGGTCTTAGGCATATTAAGGAGCCCTGGTGGCTTAGTGCTTAAGCACTACAGCTGCTAAACAAACAGTGGGCAGTTGGAATCCACCTGGCGCTCCCTGGAAACTCTATGGGGCAGTTCTACTCTGTTCTGTAGGGTCGCTGTGAGTTGGAATCGACTGGACGGCAATGGGTTTTGGTTTGGTGGTACAGTGATTAAGAGCTCACCTGCTGACCAAAAGATGGGCAGTTCGAATCCAACAGCTGCTCCTTGGAAATCCTATGGAGCAGTTCTATTATGTCCTGTCGGGTTGCTTTGAGTCGGAATCGACTTGATGGGAACGAGTTTAGGCATATTAAAAGATTGCTCAGTATTGCCAATTGTAAGTCACTGATTTATTATAAACTGCTCCTATGGAACTGGTGTTAGATTTTAAAATTATCGTGGCTCTAGTAAACATTTATTGGGCAGTTAGTATGTTTCAAGTACGGTCTCAACACTGTATCTATGTCATTGCCCTCAAGCCTCAAACAAATCTATAGTACTGGAAACTCTATTTCTGTTTTTAAAGAAGTTATTTAGTCTGCCCACAGCATCATAACTAGTAAGTAACAGAGCTAGTTTCCAAACCAGGTCCTTGGATTCCACAGCTCCTGGGCTTAATAAATCTGTATGGTGAAAAAAGCCCTGGAAGAGCAGGCATTGGGGAGATAATTGCTTATGATCATCGCAGTTTAAAATGATTTTAAATGCCCTACCTGTGAGAAACCCTTTGCCCCCTCTGTACATGCCACAAAGGAAAGAACACTGCAAACTTTATTTTGCTTTTTAAATGATCACCCAGCAAGTAGAAAATGTTTTTAAGAAGTCATGAGGAGGAAATGAACTAGCTCAAAATCCCTCATCAGCTTCACAGAGAAAGCAAACTCTTTTGTACAAACACATTGTGCTGTAAACAGCTCCGTTATTAGCTCACATCCCTCCACACCAGGTAAAATGCGACACAGCAATGAATTACTATTCACGATGTAATTTCTGATGAAACAATAAATGACAATTTTCAAAAGGCAAAAAGACAATTATTTTCTACTTCTTAACTGTTTGAGTAGCAACTGGACAGAAATAACTGACATGGTATCTGTTATGTCTGAAGAAAAGGAGCAGTCATTTAAATATTGATAGCAAAAGTTTTATCCTAGAATTTCAGACCTGCACAGAACCACAAAGATTAATTTGTCTATTTCCCTAAATGTAGAGCTGAAGAAGGTCAGGCTCAGAGAAGTTAAGTAGCTTATTCAGGCCACACAGCTAATTATATATAAATCTGAGAATAGGACACAAGTGTCTTGAGTATTTTTCTAATACACTTTGTTGTTTGTGGAGGCTGGCTTGAAGCACTGGGTTAGACATTTAATTAAAATGGAATTGTTATTTGTTTCTTCTCTTAATCTCAGCAAAAGTTACATTCTGCATTGCTACAACCAAAAACTTGCGTCATGCCTGATTTTTTTTTTTTAGTTTCTTAAATCATTTATTACTACTTGGAAGTGTGTGTTTTATTTATTTACTTATATTTTGTTGTCTTAAAAAAAATGCAAGCTCTTTAAAGACAGGGACTTCATCTATCTTCCTCTCCACTATTTCCTGTAGGGTAACTAACCGTCCTGATTTGCTCAGGACTGAGGGGATTTTCTGATGTGGGATTTTCAGTGCTAAACCCAGGGAAGCAGCAGGCAAATGGATGAGGTGGCTGCCTGAGCCATCAGAACTAGTTGCCGTGGAGTTGAGCCTGACTCATGGCAATCTCATGTGTATCGGAGTAGAGCTGTGCTTCATACAGTTTTCAGTAGCTTATTTTCTGGAAGAAGATTGCCAGGTCTTTCTTCTAAGACACCATACGGTGGATTTGGACATCCAACTTAGCAGCTGAGCACATTAAATGTTTGCACCACACCGGGACTCAGCCAGCCTAAGGAGGGCCTGCATATAGCTTTACAGTCGTGCAATTTACTCTTTCAAGAAGTGCTATTAAAACCAAACCCACTGCCGTCGAGTCCATTCCGACTCATAGCGACCCTACAGGACATAGTAGAACTGCCCCATAGAGTTTCCAAGGAGCGACTGGTGAATTCGAACTGCTGACCTCTTGGGTAGCAGCCATAGCACTTAACCACCAGGGTTTCCAAGGAGTGCTATTAGCATTTAATTATTACAAATACAGCCTGGCAAATGGCGGTAAAGTGTCTTCATTTGGAGAGAGTTGCTATTTGTGCTGTGGCAGTGCTGGCTCTGTTTTCATTTTAAAGGACAGTGTATGTCACATAGTAAGCACTCAATTAGAATGTGTTGCCTGATTCACCCATTAAAATGATAACAATTAACAAATGGTTAATATTCAATTATGATTTCTGCTGAGTGGTGGTTCACCTATGCATTATTGCAGTGTTTTCCATCCTCAAATATTGGGTGGATAATTCTTTTTGGGGGGCTTTTTGGTGCATTGTAAGATTTTTAGCATTATATAGATAGATATATAGACACAGATATATGGATAGATATAGATATATAAAATATAACATTCATAATATACCTAAATATTCATATACAAAGTAAACCTTGGAATTTATAGCCATAAACATTGCCCTAAAATGTTATTATTTTATTTGATTGTTTGGCTCACTGTTGTCAAATGATACCAGTTAGGAAAAGTACACAGAAAAGCATCAACAAAGATTTTCTTAGTTTCAAGGAAACAGACAGCAAAACCCTTCACTGTAAAAATAGGCCCCTTTAAAAATAGCTTTTAGTTTAATCTCAAAAGAGTGACCATTACTATAATGAAGGAGACTTGGCAGAACCATCTTCAATTCCATTCCCCGCTGTGACAAATAACAAACCCTATACTTAGGACCTGCTTGCATTGTTGAGATGCAATTTGTCATATCGCACTCTGTACAGCCCCTGATTGTGCTTGTGGTGTAGTACTGCTCTACAAAGTCTCCATAGAATTGCAGTTACGATCTGTTCACTGCTATCATAAGCCACAAAATTACTGTTTTTTTTTTTTTTTTTGTGTGTGTGTGTGTGTGCTCATCCATTCCCAATAATTCTTCCTAGACCCATCAATGACTACTTTAGGTGTTTGGTAATTTTTTTAGGACCCCAACATCCACTTTGCCTGCAGCCAGACTTCTTTATTCATTGTTTTGAGGATGCCTTTACAAAAGCCTTTTTAATGTGTGTTGTTATAGAGGCTATTTTGTGGTCCTGTTGTCCCTTCTTCTTGACCTCTTGATCGAAATTACCCCAACAAACTTGTGATGGCATGCTTCACTTCAGTTTTTCCTGGCTTGAATTTTACCTTCAGGTCTATATGCTCAGCCTATTGAGTTACTACAATATTCCTAACCCATCCCAAAAGAAAACATCTAAAACAGTTTTTCCCAGCCTTTCACAAAATTCCTTAAAGCGCATTTTGTGAAAGGACAAAGTTTTATGCTTATATAGCTATTTTGTGTATAAGCCCTTATTCTTAAAGGGAGGAAAATATTTTGACCAAGGAACAATAGGTCTTTTTGCACAAATAAATAAAAAAAGTGGAATTATTATTATTTTCTTGCTTGCATGTTTGCCACTGACTTCATATTTTCTAGTTAGCTTAATTCTATGTAGTATGAACACATTCTGCTTCTACACAAACTACGTTTGAGAAGCAAAAGTAAACTCTCACTAGAGAAAGATAACATGATCCAAAATGTAGCATTATGTGTACAGTTTTTTACATATAATTCCAATAATTGAACTACAAATTTGCTTCAATAGAAGGGCTGAAAAGCAACAGAAAATAGACAATAGATACAGATCCTCAGAAAAAGCAGACATTACAGTCATCAGATGCAAATTTAAAATAAATGTGATTAATATTTTTAAGTAAATGAAGAGATAAAATGGAGAATTTTGGCAAAGATAGTAAATCAGTAAAAGAGAATCAAATATAAAAGCTAGCATTAAAATATAAATTCATAGAAATTAACAATGCAAAAAATTGTGTTAATCACAAATTAAATGATGCATAAAATAGTGTTAGTAAATCGGAACACAAAAGAAAAAAACATTAAAGCTTTGAGAGAAGGAATGAGGAAACGGAGAAAAGATTTCAAGAAAATATGAAACAGTACATACGTTTAATTAGTATAAGATGTGATGAAGATAAAAATAAGGAAGAAATATAAATATGGATCTCTTCCAATTGGTTGGCCAGGCAGCTGTCTTCCAAATTTCTTGGCATAGATGAGTGAGCGCTTCCAGTGCTACATTCATTCGTTGAAACATCTCAGTTGGTATTCTGTCAATTCCTGGAGCCTTGTTTTCCACCAATCCCTTCAGTGCAGCTTGGGCTTCTTCCTTCAGTACCATCGATTCCTGATCATATGTTACCTCCTAAAACAGGTGAACATTGACCAATTCTTTTTGGTATGGTGACTCTGTGTGTTCCTTCCATCTTCGTTTGTTGTTTCCTACGTCATTTAGAATTTTACCCCTTAGAATCCTTCAGTACTGCAACTCGAGGCTTGAATTTTTCTTCAGTTCTTTCAGCTTGAGAAATGCAGAATGTTCTTCCCTTTTGGTTTTCTATCTCCAGTTGTTTGCATATATCATCATAATACTTTGCTTTGTCTTCTCAAACAGCCCTTTGAAATCTTCTGTTCAGCTCTTTTACTTTATTATTTTTCCCTTTTGCTTTAGCTACTTGCCTTTCAAGAGCAAGTTTCAGTCTCTTCTGACCTCCGTTTTGGTCTTTTCTTTCTCTCCTGTCTTTTTAATGACCTCTTGCTTACTCCATGTATGATATCCTCGATGTCATTCTACAACTCATCTGGTCCTCAGTCATTAGTGCTCAATGCGTCAAATCTCTTCTTCAGATGGTCTCTAAGTTCAGGTGGGATATACTCAAGGTCATACTTGGGCTCTCATTGACTTCTAATTTTCTCCAGTTTCAACTTGAACTTGCATGTGAGTAATTGTTGGTCTGATCTGCAGTCAGTCCCTCACCTTGTTCTGACTGATGATATAGAGCTTTTCCTTCATCTCTTTCCACAGATGTAGTCAATTTGATTCCTGTGTATTCCACCTGGTGAGGTCCAAGTATATACTTGCAGTTTATGTTGATGAAATGCAATGAAGAAGTTGTTGGTCTTGCAAAATTCTATCAGGCAATCTCTGGCACCGTTTCTATTGCCAAGGTCATATTTTCCAACTACTGATCCTTCTTCTTTGTTTCCAACTTTCACATTCCAATAACCAGTAATAGTGCATCCTGATTGCATGTTCGATCAATTTTAGACTGCAGAAGTTAGCAAAAATCTTCCATTACCAGTCAACCTTTACAGCATATGCATCTGAGTGATGAAAGTGGTGGACTGTAGTATACTCCTATAGCATCCCATTTCATTTAACTGGGGTAAAGCCTACAACTTACTCTACTTAGGTAGACATGCTTTTGAAATTAAGTGAGGACAATTCTGTGGTCACATTTCCTGGGGAAAATTACCAAAGTAGTCATTGTCAGTTGAATTGTACCTCCCAAAAAAGATATATTGAAGTCCTAATCCTAACCCCCTAGTACCTATGAATGTGACCATATTTGGAAATATGGTCTTTGCAGATGTAACCAAGATGAGGCCACACACACTTGGCTATGTTGGCAACTAATTAAACGACTGATATCCTTGTAAGAAGGGGAAAATTTAGATACAGAAACATAGAGACACACAGAGCTAATGCCATAAAATGATTGAGATAGCTATAGCTACAAGTCAAGGAATGTCAAGAATTGCTGGCAGCTCAAAGGAGCTAGGGAAAAGGCATGGGACAAATTCTTCAGAGGCTTCAGAAGAACATACCTGGCTGACACCCTGATTTCAGACTTCTAGCCTCCTGAAATGTGAAAGGATTCATTTTTCTTGCTTTGAGCTACCCAATATTTGGTAATTTGCTACAGCAGCCGTAGGAAACTAATACATCTGATTTCATGGTTTAAATTCACCAAGGTTGTGTGACTGATGCTCACCGTTTCCCATATTTGTCACAGGTTCTACATTCACTTTGTCCTTGGATAGCACCTCTTATGATCTAGAAGTCTTGACTGATATAGTGACCTATATCCTTACCCCCAAATTGTCTTTGTCCCTGGTTACAATGCCTTTAGTAGATCCTGATTGATGTTCCTGTCTATTTTCAGTTAAAACCAGGTACGGCAGTTATCATGGGTTGAATTATGTCCCCCCAAAAATGTGTGTATCCACTTGTTTGGGTCGTGATTCCTAGAATTCTGTGGTTGTCCTCAATTTTGTGATTGTAATTTTGTGTTAAAGAGGATTAGGGTAGAATTGTAACACCGTTACCAGGTCACATCCCTGATCCAATGTAAAGGGAGTTTCTCTGGGGTGTGGCCTGCACCACCTTTTATCTCTCAAGAGATAAAAAGGAAAGGGAAGTGAGCAGAGAGGGGTGACCTCATACCAACAAGAAAGAAGCACCGGGAGCAGAGCGTGTTCTTTAGACCTGGGGTCCCTGAGCAGAGAAGCTCCTAGTCCAGGCTAAGACTAATGAGAAAAACCTTCCTCCAGAGCCGAAAGAGAGAGAAAGCCTTCCCCTGGAGGTGATGCCCTGAATTTAGACTTCTAGCCTACTAGACTGTGAGAAAATAAATTTCTCTTTGTTAAAGCCATCCACTTGTGGTATTTCTGTTATAGCATGAAATGTGCAAAATGTGCAAACACCTGGAGTTAGAAAACCAAAAGGGAAGAATACACTCAACATTTCTCAAGCAGAAGGAACTGAAAAAAAAAAATTCAAGCCTCAAGCTGCAGCACTGAAGTATCAAAGAAGATGGGATGGATACACAAAATTACTGTACCAACAACAAACGGATGCAATGCTGAAAGTGCTCACTCCTCTATGACAAGAAATTTGGAAGACAGCTACCTAACCAATCAACTGGAAGAGATCCATATTTGTGCCATTCCAAAGAAAGATGATCCAATGGAATGTGGAAATTATTGGATAATATCATTAATATTACATACAAATAAAATTTTGCTGAAGATAGTTCAAAAAGAGTTGCAGCAGTACATCAACAGGGAAATTCCAGAAATTCAAGCTGGATTTAGAAGAGGACACGGAAGAAGGAATATCATTGCTGATGTCAGATGGATCTTGACTGAAAGCAGAGCATACCAGAAAGGTGTTTCCCTGTGTTTTATTGACTATGCAAAGGCATTTGACTGTGTGGCTCATAACAAGTTATGGGTAACATTGTGAAGATTGGAAAATTCTAGAACACTTAATTGTGCTCATGCGGAACCTGTATGTAGACCAAGAGGCAGTTGTTAGAACAAAACGAGGTGATACTGGGTAGTTTAAAATCAGGTATCCTTTCACTGTACTTATTCAATACATATGCTGAGCAAATAATTTGAGAAGCTGGACTATATATACAAGAATGTGGCATCAGGATTGGAGGCAGTCTCATCAACCTTCTATACACAGATGACACAACGTTACTTCGAGAAAATGAAGAGGACTTGAAGCACTTACTGATGAAGATCAAAGATTTACTCTTTCAAGATGCAGCTTCTGGATGGTAAAAAAAAAATGCATAAGATCAGTGGATCCCATACTTATGTGCTCAATGTCTCACTGTCTTTTCTATAAAGTGACTCCCTTAGTTGAGGCAATGTCATGTAGAGATACTTTATGAATCATATACTTTATTAACCTTTGAACAATGGTACTGGACAATGCCATACATCCAGAAAGGTAGAACCATATTTAAATGTGTGTTAATCTTGGCTGTCTTTACCCCTAGGAACACCATGTTCTCTTAGCCATTTCCGGTAATTTCTGCAGGTTAGGCCCCCAGGTGACATTCTGATGTTGCATCCTATGATTGAAACTATCACCACCTTCTGATGGCTAAGTGTAACCTGCCTCTGATATTCTTGGATCCTATTACCCTCTTTTTAATAGGGAGAGCAGTTCTGTAAGCAGCATCTCCTACCTTTAGACCCAGGTCAGAAAAGGCAGCCGTCATTTAACAATGCCTGAACTCCTTCATCAGCACATTCCTTATGACCAGTTGACAAAGGAGAAAAAGAACACGGATTTGACATACAATCTCTCCTTTCCCTGTGCAGGGTCATAACTTCCTCTATCAGTTCATGCTGACATTTGACCTTAATTTTTGGTCAGGTAGATGGGATGCAAGGTGGGAGCAAATCCTGAGAAGAGGAAGGATTGTCTTGTACAGCATGTGCCTCATGTCTTTATAGTCTTCCAACATTTATGCTGACTCAGAGCATTCAGAGCAATTCTGGATATCCAAAATTTTCAAATTAATCTATCCATATACCCCTGTACCAAATCTAATGGTCCCATTCCTTTTCTATGAGGATGCTGAATTTTGCATAAGAAATTATTATTGTTGTGGCTATGGTATCAATCCATCTCACTGAGGGTTTTCCCTGACCTTCTACTTTACCATGCATAGTATCTTTTTCTTGGCTCTAACTTAATTTTGCTAAGAGCTGATCTATAGCTAAAAAATGGATAGATATGCTCAGCTGTTTGGGTAATTCTCATTTATATCACATATTCATCTATTGTGCGCTCTTCACTCAAGCAGGATCTTCTAACTCAAAGCCTGATGTTCATATAAGGCTACCTATTGAATCATCTAGAATTTAAGACCCCTATGTTGTAACCAGAAATCAAAACAATTCCTAGCCAACCTATCTTCAAATAATTATAGTAAGGGCACTTTTCAGGTTGCCAGGTGTTACTAGACATGCTCCCTTTCTTCTGTCAGATATTGTTTACCTCTCAGGACAAAGATGGAAAAAAGTTATTTTAGGTGTATTTTTAATGAAAAAACCAGAGATAACCTCCCAGCTAAGAACATCTAAGTATCTTGGGGAACGGGGATATTAGGCAAGGTAAGAAAACTAGTTTTTTTTTTTTTTAATACCTGAATGAATTTTCAGGAAATTAAGGGCATTCTCAGAGGAAACATACTATGCTATTGAGGAAATTCAGGGAGGTCGGTGAGCACTAAGGCCAAATTTTATCCTTGGACTAGGTAGGTTTGGTAAGTAAATTAGGAAAAAACTTGCCATGTAGAGGGACGGTAATGATGAGAATCCATTCCTGTCCCAAATTTAGCTGGAAGGGAGAAATAAAAGGAAAAACCACCTGTAAGCGGCCCTAATCACATGCCCTTAGATGGAGGCTGAAATTAATACTACCATTAAAAAAAAAAAAAAAAAGACTTTTTTTTTTTTTTTTTTTTTTTTACTCAGAAAACCCTGGTGGCATAGTGGTTAAGAGCTACAGCTACTAGCCAAAAGTTTGGCAGTTCAAATCCACCAGGCTCTCCTTAGAAACCCTATGGGGCACTTCTACCACTATGAGTCAGAAATGGCTTGACGACGACACTTTTTTTTTTTTTTTACTTAGCCTGTCAGTTTGCACAGTGGTGGCTTGCATGTTTCTCTGATGCTGGAAGCTATGCCACCAGTATTTCAAATACAGGCAGGGTCACCATGGTGGACAGGTTTCAGCTGACCCAGACTAGAAAAAAAGACCAAATAATATACTTCCAAAAATTAACCAATGAAAACCCTGTAATTTACAGTATATTGTCTGAGACTTTGACTTATTTTGTTCAAACAAGTCATCTTGAGGGACCAAACGCTGGAGAAGGACATCAAGTTTGGTAAAGTGGAGGACCAGTGAACGTGAGGGTAGCCCTCAATGAGATGGATTGATACAATGTCTGCAACAATGGACTTAAACATACCAGTGATTATAAAGAGTGGTGTAGGACCTGGCAACATTTTTTTTTTTTTTTTTTTTTTTTTATATTTGGAGTCGCCATGAGTTGGAGCCAACTCAGTGGCAACTAGTAACCCCAATAACAACTTAGCATGATGAACATTCTGCTGAAAATTGATTTTAAAGCCGTCCTGGAGTGGCAGTGGGTAGCACCACTAACAGGGAGAGAGGAAAATCCTTCCTGGAATAACGCAAATTACAACTAGGACTCAAAAAATTTTCAGAGGTAAAGGTTCAAGGATCATGCATTCAAAACAAAACAAGAAAAACAAACAAACGAACCAAAACACCAAGAACACTGATGATATTTCTAGTCTTAGAAATGTTCAAAAAAAAAAAAGCAAAGAAGATAACTGTCATCTTGCATGGTATATTATAAAATATATAAAGTCATGGACTAGAACAAATGATATATTTAGGTTTCTTAATTTTATAAGTACATGATTTTTAGGACAAACTTTGTGGAAACATAATACTCAATCCTTTTCATTCATTCATTTTTTTCTCAGTTAATTTTTTATTACCAAAAAATATCTATAGAGCTATTCCCCCATCAACAGTTTTCAATTAGCTGTGCTAATTTTGGATAATATTTGTGTCTTTATGATGCATGATTTTTTTATTAATATCTACCAAATGTTGTACATCTGCCAGTAGGAACAGAATGCTCTGAGAAGGGTGAAATACATGATCTCAAGCACCTGTTACAACCGGATACCATAAAATAAATCATAAAAATGTGTAAACCATGAAGACTATCAGTAGATTTTGTGGTCGGCTTTAATCTTCTGTACTTTTACAGACAAAATTGCTCATATATGTCATTTTTAAGAACTTTGTGGTTCTATGTACTTATCTGAAATTTTGTCAGTTAAAACATAATAGACAAAAACACTTGCAAACGGTAATTACTTTAAGGGCACTGTAGAAGAAATAAGCAATGATGCCTAAACATAAATTATTTCATTATAAAAACCCATGACATTATTTTCAAAATATAAAGATTACATGTACACTGTTTAAGAAATATAATGTATTATCAGCCCTATCTATAAGATGCTCTAATTTTTTGAAGTTTGAAAAGAAAATTTGCTGTGAAACATTTTATTGCCAATCTCTCATTTTCTTATTGAAATAAGTTGAAAAAAGAAACATGTTTTTCTGTTTTACTCACACTGGACTACATTTAACATCTCTCCGTGGACACCCAGTATACTGAATTTTTTTTTTCCAAATCTTTTCTCATAATTCGTCAAGATTAGCTTTTGACAAAGAATGCCAAAGGGTCTTTAATTCCATCTGGAATTTGGATATATACATTTCTCTATTCTTTTTTATCCTGCTTAATTTTTATTTGTAGGTATCTATTATTTTCATATTTTTTCTCCCTTCACATATTTTAATAATTTAAAATTTTGATTATTTTGATACTTTTAAAGATTAAGAGAATATCCTTGGATGCCTTTTATGCAAGTTTTTTTTTTTTTTTTTTTTGGATTGTGGGGTTAGTTTACTGACTGGTTTAGCAGTTTAGTCAGGCAGTCATTAAATTTAGTTTAAAAAAAGGTCAGGTAAGTTGTTTGATTTTCACGTTTCACTATCAGAATTTGAAACAACATTCACAAAGTTTGCTAACTTTTCTCTACTCATTTGTGGTAAGTCTTTCATCACAAAATCACTGATCAGTTTAAAATATTGATTACAATAGATTTATTAATGTCCAAAAAGTAGAAATGTTGGTCAAGGTTAATAAGAGTTGATTATTTTGAAATAATAATATTTTCCTATTAAATGTATTGTTATGCTGCTACAATAACATATTTGAAGTTTCTGAGTCAGAATCAAGTCCATGACAATGGAATCCATAGTCCCTGCTGCTTGAATAAATACTTGAATAAAAGAATGTATGCAAAACATTGTTATACTTTTATCTGAAACTCTAGTAATTCACATTTATTTAAACAACTAATGAAGATGAAAACATAATATGTCTTTTTGTATCCATTGAGTTGCTTGTTTTCTCATCTCTTTCTTGGATTACATATTCTTAAAACCCAGATCTTTCCATTTATTATGGAAACCTTGGATCAGTCTACTTGTCAGTTTGATAGCTTCTTCTTTGTTCTTGTTAACACTTAAAAGAACCATTCTTTTAAAATTTGCCATGATTCATTGTAATTGTTTCAGCTTGACTTCTTTGTTGCTAAGTTTTAAGGTACTAGACATCATAGCACGTGATACCACACACAAGTAAGATTTTGCTGAAGATAATTCAAAAACAGTTGCAGCAGTACATGGTAGAGATGTGGAACAAGGGATATCATTGTTGATATGATGGATGAATCTTGGCTGAAAGCAGAGGAATACCAGAAAGATGTTTATCTGTGTTTATTTGCTATGCAAAGGCATTCAACTACTTGGATCATGACAAATTATGGATAACATTAAAAAGAACAGGATTTCCAGAACACTTAATTATGCTCTTGTGAAACCTATGCCAAGAAAAAGTCATTCCAGCAGATCAAGGGGATGCCGCATGCTTTAAAATCAGGAAAGGCATGTGTCCGTGTTTTATCCTTTCACCATATTTACTTAATCTGTATGCTGAGAAAATAATACAAGAAGCTGGACTATATGAAGAAAACGGAGCTTCAGGGTTGGAGGAAGACTCATTAACAACCTGCAGTATGCAGATGACACAACCTTGCTGGCTGAAAGTGAAGAGGACTTGAAGTACTTACTGATCAAGGCTGACAGCTTTATACTTCAACATAAAGAAAGCAAAAATCTTCACAACTGGACCAGTGAGCAATATTACGATAAACAGAGAAAATACTGAAGTCGTAAAGGATTTCATTTTACTTGGATCCAAAATCAATGCCCATGGAAGGAACAGTCAAGAAATTAAACTAAGTATTGCATTAGGCAAATCTGCTACAAAAGACCTCTTTTAAGTGTTAAAAACCAAAGATAACACTTTAAGGGTTAAGGTGCACCTGGCCCAAGCCATGTTTTTTTCAATCCTCTGATATGCATGCAAAAGCTAGAAAATGAATAAGGAACACCAAAAAAGAATCAAAGCCTTTGGATTATGGTGTTGGCAAAAGAATATTGAATATACCTTGAACTGTCAGAAGAAAAAACAAATCTGTCTTGGGAAGAAGTACAGCCAGAATGTTCCTTAGAAGGGAGGATGATGAGACTTCCACTTACGTACTTTGAACATGTTATCAGGAGGGACAAGTCCCTGAAGAAGGACATCATGCTTGGTAAAGAAAGGGGTCAGTGAAAAAGAGAAAGACCCTCAACGAGATGGATCGGCACAGTGGCTGCTCAAACAATGCAATGATTATGAGGATAGCCTGGGACTGGGCAATGTTTTGTTCTCTCAGACATAGGGTTGCCATGAGTTTGAACCAACTCAAAGGCACCTAAAAAAACAACAAATATACTTAAATAAATACTTTAAGGAAGAAATTCTTGATAGAGTTTCATTTCCTTTTGTTACCAACATCCACTACCACTTACCATTGAACTGATTTTGACTTACCTTGATCCCGTGTGTGTCAAAATAGAACTGTGCTCCATAGGGTTTTCGGCAGCTGATTTTTCAGAAGTAGATGAATAGGCTTTTCTTCCCAGGTGCATTTGCATGGAATCAAACCTCCAACAGTTTTAGATGGACTCAAATATTTAATCTTTTGGTTAGCAGCTTAGCATATTATATTGCTTCAATGCTTGTTGTTTTTATTACATACAGCACAGTAATGAATGCAAATTTTGCCAACACTTGCAATTATTTCTTTAGGCTACTTACAAGTGACTTATTATGTAAAAATATATGAACATTGTAAAATTAAATGTACTAATTTCCAGATGCTTGCCAAAAAAAAAAAAAAAAAAAAGTCCATTTATTATGCCACAGCAAAGAAAAAAATAATTTTCTTGGGACATTTTTTGTTTTATAAATATTTTTATTCCTTTTTAAGTAGGCCATATGATTGCCAGATTCAGAATGGTCAGTGCAGTCTATTTCAACTTGCTAAAGCCTAACATATCCATTTTAAAGAAAAGTTAGTGTTAAGCGCAAAAATAACATATCAAAAGCCCAAATATCCACCATCCAATTTAACATATTGTATTTTCCCTTACATATTTATTTTATAAAATTGAGGAAAATAAAATAATATCTCTACTTTTAATATGACATGTTGCATTCTTCAACAAATCATTCAAGATTTCCAGTTTTTTTTTAATTTTTCTGTTCGTATTCTTAATTTTGCTAATAATGCATTGTTTTCTTTTTAACTAAGTATTTTAACATACTGGATACTATCTGGCTGCTAATCAAACGGTTGGCAGTTCAAATCCACCAGCAGTTCCTTGGAAACCTGTGGGGCAGTTCTGTTCTGTCCTATAGGGTTGCTATGAGTTGGAATCGACTCAGTGGCAACCAGGTTTTTTTTTTTTTAATTCTAATTCTATACTATTTTATGTTTAAAAACATATCTTCAAGTCATTGGCTTATCTTTTCATTTTATGTTTTTTTTTCCCTGTGTGGACAAGGTAATTATTATATAATCAAAATATTCCTTATTATTTATATATTGTGCTTCTACATCTTATTTTCAATATTCCCTATTCTCTTTTTAAAATTTTTGCATGTTTTGTCTATGTAATCAAATGATCAATCACATGACTTTCATTTGCTGTACTGTGGTAGCTTGTGTGTTGCTATGATGCTGGAACTATGCCACCGGTATCTTAAAATACCAACCATAGTGGTCAAGTTTCAGCAGAGCTACCAGACTGACAGATTAGGAAAATGACTTGGTGATGCACTTTTGAAAATTAGTCAATGAAAACCTTATGGATAACAACAAAAGACTGTTCTTTATACTGCTAGAAGATGAGCCCCTCAGGTTGGAAGACACTTAAAATACAATTAGGAAAGGGCTGCCTCCTCAGGGTAGAGTCACCCTTAATGACATGAATGAAGTCAAGCTTTCTAGATCTTCATTTGCTGATGTAGCATTACTCAAAATGGGAAGTAACAGCTTTAAACACCCATTAATAATTCCAAGGTATAATGTACAAAGTATGGAAAATTCAAAGTTGTCAAAAATAGAATGCTGAAAGATTGATATCCTAGGCATTCACAAGCTAAAATGGACTGGTATTGGTCATTTTGAATTCAACAATCATATGGTCTACCACGACAGCAACAACAAATTAAAGAGGTTCATTGCATTCACTGTCCACGAAAAAAAAAAAAAATTAAGATTTATCCTGAAGTAGAATGATGTCAGTGCTAGGTTAACATCCACACTCCTACAAGTAAGACCTGAAATGGTTAAAAGTCAGCAAATTCTTTTCGGGATAGTGACTCTGTGTATTCCATCCATTTTCTTTTGATGCTTCCTGCATCATTTAATATTTTCCCTGTAGAATCCTTCAGTATTGCAACTCAAGGTTTGAATTTTTTCTTCAGTTCTTTCAGCTTGAGAAATGCTGAGTATGTTTTTTCCTTTTGGTTTTCTCTCCAGGTCTTTGCACATGTCATAATACTTTGTCCTCTCAAGTCACCCTTTGAAATCTTCTGTTCATCATTTTTTTCTTTTGCTTTAGCTACTCAAAAAAATTCGAGAGCTAGTTTCTTATCTTCTGACATCCATTCTGGTCTTTTCTTTCTCTCCTGTCTTTTTAATGACCTCTTGCTTTCTTCATGTATGATACCCTTGATGTCATTCCACAACTCATCTGGTCTTCTGTCATTAGTGTTTAATGCGTCAAATCTATTCTTGAGATGATCTCTAAATCCAGGTAGGATATACTCAAGGGTGTACTTTGGCTCTCATGGACTTCTTCTAATTTTCTTCAGTTTCAACTTGAACTTGGATATAAGTAATTGATGGTCTGATCTGCAGTCAGCCCTGGCCTCATTCTGACTGATGATATTGAGCTTTTCTGTTGTCTTTTCCCGCAGATGTAGTTGATTTGATTCCTGTGTATTCCATCTGGCGAGGTCCATGTGTATACTTGACATTTACTTTGTTAAAAAAGGGTATTTGCAATGAAGAAGTTGTTGGTCTTGCAAAATTTAATCATGCTATCTCAGGCATCGTTTCTATCACCAAGGCCATACCTTCCAACTACCCATCCTTCTTCTTTGTTTCCAACTTTCATATTCCAATCACCTGTAATTGTCAGTGCATCCTGATTCCACGTTGAATCAATTTCAGACTGCAGAGGTTAGTAAAAATCTTCAATTTCTTCATCTTTGGCCTTAGTGGTTGGTGTGTAAATTTGAATAATAGTCATATTAACTGGTCTTTCTTGTAGATGTATGGATATTATCCTTTCACTGAGAGCGCTGTACTTCAGGACAGATCTTGAAATGTTCTTGAAAATGAATGCAATGCCATTCCTCTTCAAGTTGTTCATGGCATAGTAGACCATATATGTGATTTTCTGATTCAAAAAGGCCAATACCAGTCCATTTCAGCTCACTAATGCCTAGGGTATCGGTCTTTATGCATTCCATTTCATTTTTGACAACTGCCAATTTTCCTAGATTCATACCTCATGCATTTCAGGTTCCGATTATTAATGGATGTTTGCAGTTGTTTCTTCTCATTTTTAGTCATGCCACATCAGCAAATGAAGGTCCCAAAAGCTTGACTCCATCCATGTCATTAAAGTCAACTGTACTTTGAGGAGGCAGCTTTTCCCCAGTCATGTTTTGAGTTTCTTCTAACCTGAGGGGCTCATCCTCTGGCACTGTATCAATGTTCCACTGCTATTCAAAAGGTTTTCAATGGCTAATACTTTTCAGAAATAGACTGCTGAGTCCTTCTTACTACTCTTAATCTGGAAGCTCAGCTGAAGCCTGTCCACCATGGGCGACCCTGCTGATATTTGAATACCGGTGGCATAGCTTCCAGCATTACAGTAACACACAAACCCCCACTTTACGACAAACTGACAGACATATTCAACCATTTCAGGAGATAACATATGATCAGGAACTGATGGTACTGAAGAAAGAAGTCCAAGGTGCACTGAAGGCATTGGTGAAAAACAATGCTCCGGGAATTGTCAGAATACCAATTTAGACATTTCAACAAATGAATGCAGCTCTGGAAGTGCTCACTGATCTATGCCAAGAAATTTGGAAGACAGCTAGTGGCCAAACAACTGGAACAGATGCATACTTCTGTCTATTCCCAAGAAAGGTGACCCAATCAAATGGGGGTATTATCAAATGATATCATTAATATCAAATGCAAGCAAAATTTTTCTGAAGATCATTCAAAAGCTGTTGTAGCAGTGTATCAACAGGGAACTGCCAGAAATTCAAGCTGAATTTAGAAGAGGATGTGGAACCACAGGTATTATTGCTGATGTCAAATGGATCTTAGCTAAAAGCAAAAAGTATCAGAAAGATGTTTACCTGTGTTTTATTGACTATGCTAAAGCATTCAGCTGTGTGGATCATAACAAATTATGGATAACTTCTTGGAGAATGGAAGTTCTGGAACACTTAATTGTGTTCATGAGGAATCTGTACAAGGATCAAGAGACAGTTGTTCAAATAGAACAAGAGGATACTGCATGGTGTAAAGTCAGGAAAAGTGTGCATCAGGGTTGTATCATTTCACCACACTTATTCAATCTGTTTGCTGAGCAAACAGTCCAAGAAGCTGGACTATATGAAGAAGAGCCAGGCATTAGGATTGTAGGAAGACTCACTAACAACCTGCATTATGCAGATGAAACAATCTTGCTTACTGAAAATAAAGAGGACTTGAAGCACTTGCTAATGAAGACCTAAGACCATAGCTTTTATTACTGATTACACCTGAACATAAAGAAAACAAAAATCCTCACAACTGGACCAATAAGCAATACCAGGATAAATGGAGAAAAGATTGAGGCTGTCAAAGATTCCATTTTACTTGGATCCACAATCAACACACATTGAAGCAGCAGTCAAGAAATCAAAAGACACATTGTGTTAGGCTAATCAGCTGCAAAATACCTTTTAAGGTGTTGAAAAGCAAAGAGGTCACCTTGAGGACTAAGGTGTGACCCAAGCCATGGTGTTTTCAATCACCTCATGAGCATGTGAAAGCTGGGCAATGAATAAGGAAGATGGAAGAAGAATTGACTCCTTCAAATCATGATTTTGGTGAAGAATATTGAATATACCGTGCACTGCCAAAAGAACTAACGAATCTGTCTTGGAAGAAGTACAACCAGAATGCTCCTTAGAAGCAAGAATGGTGAGACTGCATCTTACATACTCACACACTTTGGACATGTTATCAGGAAGGATCAGTCCCTGGAGAATGATATTATGCCTGGCAAAACAGAAGGTCAGTGAAAAAGAGGAAGATCCTCAATGAGAGGGATTGACACAGTGGCTGCAACAATGGGCTCAAGCATAGCAACAACTGTGAGGATGGCTCAGGACTGGGCAGTGTCGTATTCTGTTGTGCACAGGGTCAGTAAGAGTTGGAACCAACTTGACGGTACCTAACAACAACAGCAAGGAAGACCAGTCGATGCAACTATTGTTCAAATTTACACACCAACCTCAAATGCCATGTATAAAGACATTGCAGATTTTTAGGAACAGCTGCAGTCTAATATTGATCAAACATGGAAACAAGATGCATTGATAATGACTGGTGATTAGAGAGTGAGCTTTGGAGAAAAAAAAAGAGTGAGTAGTTGGGAAATACAGCCTTGGTGAGAAAGCATGATAAAGTTCTGTGTGACCAATGACTTATTCACCAGGAATGTTTTTTTTTTTTTTTTTCCCATCAGCACAAACGATGACTGTACAGGTGAAACTCACTGGTTGGATTACACATGAATCAAATCAACTATATCTGTGGAGACAATGGAGAAGTTCAATATTAACAGTCAGGATAAAGCCAGGGGCTGACTGCAGAACAGACCATCAATTACCTGTATGGATGTTCAAATTGAAGCTGAATAAAATCAAACAAACCCAAGGAAGCCAAATTACAACCTTGAATACACTCCACCTGAATTTAGAGATCATCTCAAGAACATATTTGATGCACTGAACTTTAATGATGAAGGACCAGAAGAGTTGTGGGATGACAGCAAGAACATTATATATGAAGAAAGTAATAGGTCATTATAAAAAAGACAGAAGAGAAAAGACAGAAAAGGATGTCTAGAGACACTGAAACTTCCTTTTAGGTACAGAGTAGCTAAAGCAAAAAGAAGAAACAACGAGGTAAAAGAGCTGAACAGAAGATTTCAAAGGGTGACTCGAGAAGACAAGGTAAAACATTTTAATGAAGTGAACAAAGAACAGGGCTTAGAAAACCAAAAGGGAAGAACACGATCAGAATTTCTCAAGCTGAAAGTACTAAAGAGAAATATTGCAATATTGCAATATTGAAGGACTCTATGGGCTAAATCGACTTGACGGCACTGGTTTTGGGCGGGCTAAAAATTGAATAAAGACACAAATACCAAAAAATGATGGAATACACAGAGTTTATGTACTAAAAAGAATTGGTCGATGTTGAACCATTTCAGAAAGTAGTGTGTGATCAAGAACTGGGGCACTGAAGGAAGACGTCCAAGCTGTGCTGAAGCCTTTGGTGAAAACCAAGATTCTAGGAATTGATGGAATATCAATTGAGATACTTCAACCAACAGATGCAAAGCTGGAAGTGCTTATTCACCAATGTCAAGAAATTTGGACTTGTACAAGGCAAGGTCATGTATGCTCCATAGACACATTCAAACTATCTGAGAGGCTGAATTGCAGGGCTGAGGGCTGTAGTGACCATGGTCTCAGGGAACATCTAGCTCAATTGACATAGTTTATAAAGAAAATGTTCTATATTCTCCTTTGTTGAGTAGTGTCATGGGACTTAAAAGCCTGTGAGTGGCCATCTAAGATACTCCACTAGTCTCACTCCTTTGGGAGCAAGGGAGAATGAAGAAAATTGAAGATACAAGGGAAAGATTAGCCCAAAGGACTAATGAACCACAAATATCATGGCTTCCACCACACTGAGTCCAGTACAACTAGTTGGTGAATGGGCTACCATCACCATCTGCCCTGACAGGGATCAAAATAGAGGGCCCCAAACAGAGCTGGAGAAAAATGTGGAACAAAATTATAACTCACAGAAAAAGACCAGGCTTACTGGCCTGACAGAGACTAGAGACACCCTGAGAGTATGGCCCCCAGACACCCTTTAATTCAGTACTGAAGTCACTCCTGGGTTTAACCCTTCAGCCAAAGATTAGACAGACCCATAAAACAAAATGAGACTAAAGGGCCACAACAGTCAAGGGGCAAGGACTAGAAGGCAGGAGAGGAAGGAAAGGTGGTAATAGGGAACCCAAGTTTGAGAAGGGAGAATGTTAACCTGTCATAAGGTTGTTAACCAATGTCATAAAACAATATGCGTACTAACCATTTAATAAGAAACTATTTTGTTCTATAAACCATCATCTAAAGTACAATAAAAATAAAAAAAGAAAGAAAACTACAAAACAGTACTTCAAGAAACCAAAAAAGACCTACATAAATGGAAAAATATAACCATGTTCATGGATAGGTAGACTTAACATTGTAAAAATGTCAATTCTACCCAAAGCAATCTACAAACACAAGGCAATCCAAATTTAAACACCAACAACATTCTTTAAAGAAATGGAAAAGCTAATCATTTGCTTTATATGGAAAAGGAGGAGGCCCCGAATAAGTACAGCACTACTGAAGAAGAAGAATAAAGGTAGGTGGACTCGCACTACCTGACCTCAGAACCTACTATACAGCTACGGTAGTCAAAACAGCCTGGTACTAGTACGACAGACACATTGAACAATGCAGCAGAATTGAGAACCCAGATATAAATTCATCCACCTACAGTCACCTGATCTTTAACAAAGCCCCAAAGTCAACTAGATGGGGAAAACAAATGATGCTAGCAAAACTGGACGTCCACCTGCAAAAAAATGAGACAGGACCCATACCTCACACCATACACAAAAACTTAACTCAAAAAGGGTCAAAGGCCTAAATATAAACCCAAAAACTATAAAGATCATAGAAGACAAAAATATGCTCAATGCCAGAGGCCCTAATACACAGCATAAACAGGACACGAACCATAATTGTCAAAACACAAACTCCAGAAGATAAGCTAAGCAACTGGGATCTTCTAAAAATTAAACATTTATGCTCATTGAAAGACTTCACCAAAACAATAAAAAAAAACAACCTACAGACTGGGAAAAAAAATTTGGCCATGACAAATCTGACAAAGTTCTAATCTATAAAATCTATAGGAAAATCCAACAGCTCTATCACAAAAAGACAAATAATCCACTTAAAAAATGGGCAAAGGATATGAATAGACACTTCACCAAAGAAGACATTCAGATGCTAACAGACACATGAGGAAATGCTTGAGATCACTAGCCATTACAGAAATGTAAATCAAAACTGCAATGAGATACCATCTCATGCTGACATTACTGGCATGAATTAAAAAAATAATAATAATAACAAATGTTGGAGAGGCTGTGGGGACATTGGAACTCGTATGCACTGCTGGTGGGAATGCAGAATGGTACAATTTTGAAAAATGATATGACATGTTCTTAAAAAGCTAGAAATAGAAATACCATATGATTCAGCAATCCTACTCCTAGGAATATATCCTGGAGAAATAAAAGTCATCACATGAATAAACATATGCTCACCCATGTTCATTGCTGCATTATTCACAATAGCAAAAAGATGTAAACAACCCAAGTGCTCACCAACAGATGAATGGGTAAATGAACTATGGTACACATATGCAGTGGAATACTATACGGTGATAAAGAACAATGAGGAATCTGTGAAGCATCTCATAACTTGGATGAATCTGGAGGGGATTATGCTGAGTGAAATAAGTCAGTCACAAAGGGACAAATATTGTTTGAGACCACTATTATAAAAACTTATGAAAAGATTTACAAACAAAAAGAAAACAATCTTTGATGGTTACGAAAAGGTGGGGGGGTGGGGAAAGAAAAACAAATAGAAAATAGATAAGTGTTAACCTTAGTGAAGAGTAAGACAGTACACAATATTGGGGAAGCCAGCACAACTTGATCAAGGCTAGGTCATGAAAACCTCATAAACACATCCGAACTCCCTGAGGAACCGAATTACTGGGCTGAGGGCTGGGGACCATGGTCTCAGGGAACATCTAGCTCAATTGGTATAACATAGTTCATAAAGAAAATATTCTACATCCTACTTTGGTGAGTAGCATCTAGGGTTTTAAAAGCTTGTAAGGGGCCATCTAAAATATTCCACTGGTGCCATTCTATCTACAGCAAGGGAAAATGAAGAAAATCAAAGACATAAGGAAAATATTAGTCCAAGGAACTAATGGACCTCAAGTATCACAGCGTCCACCAGACTGAGTCCAGCATAAGTGCATGGTGCCCAGCTACCACCACTGACTGCTCTGACAGGGATTGCAATAGAGGGTCCTCGTCAAAGATGGAGACAAATGTAGAAGAAAATTCTAACTCACACACACAAAAAAAGACCAGGCTTACATGCCTGACAGAGACAGGAGAAACCCTAAGAGTATGACCCCCAGACACCCTGTAGTTCAGTACTGAAGTCAATCCTGAGGTTCACCATTTAGCCAAAGATTAGACAGGCCCATAAAATAAAACAAGACTAAATGGGTACACCAACCAAGGGGCAAGGATGAGAATGTAGAAGGGGACAGGAAAACTGGTAATGGGAAACCCAAGGTCAAGAAAGGAGAGTGTTGGACATGTTGTGGAGTTGGCAGCCGATGTCACAAAACAATATGTGCATTGTTTAAAGAGAAACTAGTTTGCTCTGTAAACCTTCATCTAAAGCATAATTTAAAAAAAAAAAGAAAGAAACTTGGAAGGCAGCTACCTGACCAACAAACTAGAAGAGATCCACATTCATGCCCATTCCAAAGAAAGGCAGTTAAATAGAACAGGAAAATTATCAAACAATATCATTAAGATCACATGTTAGCAAAATTTGGGGGAAGACAATTGTAAAACAGCTGCAGCTGTACAGTGACAGGGCACTATCAGGAATATCTGACTCAGAAGGGAACATGAAAAGAGGGCTATCGTTGCTGATGTCAGACGGATCTTGTCTGAAAGCAGGGAATACCAGAAAGATGCTTACCTGTGTTTTCTCGACTACATGAAGTCATTTGACTATGTGTATATAACAAATTACAGATAACATAGCCCAGAAACGGAATTTCAGAATGCTTACTTGTGCTTATGTGGAACCTGTATATTAATGAAGAGGCAGTTGTTGGAAAAGAACAGGGGGATATTGCATGGTTTAAAATTGGAAAAGGTGTGGGGCAGGGTTGTATCCTTTGATTTTAGTTATTCAACCTACATGCTGAACAAATAATCTTAGCAACTGGGCTATATCAAGAAGAATGCAGCATTATGACTGGAGGAAGATTCATTAACAACCTGAGATATGCAGATCACATAACCTTGCTTGCAGAAAATGAAGATGACTTGAAGTACTTACTGATGGAGTAAAAGACTTCAGCCGTCAGTATGGATTACACCTGAACATAAAGAAAATTAAAATCCTTACAAAAGGACCAATAAAAAAACATTGAGATAATGGTGAAGAAATTGAAGTATTTCATTCTTCTTGGAATAACAATCAATGTCCATGGAAACAACCGTCAAGAAATCAAACAATATATTGCACTGGGCAAATCTGCTGCAAAATACCTCTTTAAAATCTTAAAATGCAAAGGTATCACTTTGGGGACTAAACCATGGTATTTTCAATTACCTCATATGCATGTGAAAGCTAAACAATGAAAACGGAAGACAAAAGATTAACACATTAGAATCCTGGTGTTGGTGAAGAACATTGTATATATCATAGACTTCCAGAAGAACAAACATATCTGTCTTGGAGGAAGTACAGCCAGAATGCTCCTTAGAGGCAAGAATGGTGAGACTTTGTCACACTTACTTTGGGCATGTCATCAGGAGGAACAAATAGCTGAAGAAAGACATCGTACTTGGTAAAGCAGAAGGTTAGTGAAAAAGAGGGAGACCCTCAATGAGATGGCCTGACACAATGGCTGCAATGATAGGTTCAAACATAGCAATGGTAGTAAGGATGGCACAGAACCAGACATTGCTTTGTTCTGTTATACATGAGGTGGTTATGAGTTGGAACCAACTTGTGGATACCTAACAACAACAATCAAATGATTTGAATCTCTGTGAATAATATGAGGTAGGAATCCTTATTTTTGTATTTTCCAAATGCATAGTCATTTAACTCAAATGGTATTTTTTGAATCCTTCATTGTTCCTGCGTTTATTTGAAATGTTTCTAATGTTGCACACTAAGTTTCTTTATAGCTCTGAGCCTAATTCTCTATTTGTTTATTTTTGCAGTAATGACAGCCTTAATTGCTATAATTTTTATAGTATTTCTATTTTTTAGGAAGAATTACTTCTTCCTTATCAGGCTTCAATACCTATCGTAAAATAGATGTGGAGATTTCCACGGGAGGATGTTAAGAAAACGTTTTACTATTTCTACCCCTTACTAGGCTGTGGCTAGCATAAATTATAACACGATGCTTCTGTAACCATATTAATTACAAAAATATACCCCTCAGGAAAAGCAAATTCCAAAGATTGTCTTTTAAATGACACAGCTCTGCACTGTGTTGCCATGGCTTAGTGCCCAACCTTATTTAGAGGCTATGTTACTTACTGTCTGCTTTTCCTCTCCCACTCACTGTGATCCCTCTGTGTTGAAGTGGAGAGGGAGGAAAGGTAGGGGATGGAAAACTCTTACTTGACCAATGCACTTGTAATCTCGTATTGATTTCCTCTAGATGTGACAGGTGGTTAGATCCTAATCATGTCTTGTTGGGGTACATTTTGTGGGTTTTTTAAAGCCACAGTATAAGGATATTTGACTCCCTACAGGCTCTGAAACTTTCTACAGGGCTACCTTTCTCTTGGTATAAAATCTTTGAAGGTGAAGCCCTTTGCAGCAACTTAAGCCCAACAATTATATGTACATTCCATCTGAAAACACAGTGTGTTTCCATTTTAGTACTCTGAAGCAGCCTTCGTAGTGGCTCATCCAGTGGTGAATGTGCAATCTTCTTCCTGAGAGGCACCTGACAGGCACCCAGCTCTCTCTCACTGGTTATTTTAAGAACCCACTTGACTTGTGGTGATGTTGAGGAGCACCAATATTCCAAAATGTATGGGTATTGAAGAGAGAAAAAGGCTACACAGCACTTCAGGAATGTGCTTCAAAGAAATACTCTTCTCAAATATCTTCCCCAATCATATCCACCTTTCTGCATATCCTAGAGCAGTGCTGCCCAATATATCTTTCTGGGATGACAGAAACATTCTCCATGCCATCCAACATGGCTATCCCTAGCCATTGAGCACTTGACATATGGCTAGTGTGATGAAAGAACAGGATTTTGAATTTTATTTTCTTTTTGTTAAGTTAAATTTAAATTTTTCCATGTGTATGGTGGCTACCATAATAGAAAATGAAGCCCTAGTGTTCTGTGTTGGGCTATGGGATTCAAACTCTGTTTGCATGATTGTGAATAAGTTGTCTTTCTCCCTTTGTCTTGCTTTAGAAAGTGGGAGTATGTGGAAAATATTGTCTCCAGCTTTGGGGTTTCAGTGGCATTTTAAATACTCAAAGCCTCTATTAATATAATTTTCCAATCTGATTAAATGATTTTCCGGATCTACTGAGATAATCATGGTAGTTTTCATCGTTTATATTAATATGTTTATACAACCCATTCCTGTTGAGTCCGTTCCATTACAAGACACAGTAGAACTGTCCCATGGGTTTTCCAAGGAGTGGCTGGTGGATTCCAATTGCCTACCTATTGGCTAGCAGCCAAACGCTTAACCAATGCACCATCAGGGCCCCAATATGTTGATATATATAGATAATTTCTCTGAAGTAAACCGTCCTTTGGTTCCAGGGGCAAACACCATTTGTTAATGGTTCACTATTTATAATACACAGCTAAATGTGAATTTCTTAGGATTTTTGCATATATGCTCATAAAAGAGAATGATTTATCATTTTATATTTGTGCACTGTCCTTGGCAGCTTTAAAATTATTACTAGCCTCATAAAATTAGTTAGGATCTTTCTTTTTCTCTCTGAAGATTCATTAAAAAATATGCATTATCTCTCTTTGATGCTGTTGTTGTTAGTTGCCATCCAGTCCATTCCAACTCATGGCATCCCCATTTGTTATAGAGTAGAGCTGCTCCATACAGTTTTCTTGGCTATAATCTTAACAAAAGCAGAACACCAGGTCTTTTCCTCTGAGGCACCCCTTGATGTGCTCCAACCTCCAACCTCTAGGTTAGTAGTCCAGTGCAAACCATTTGCCCCACCTAGGGTAAGGACCTTCATCTCTTTAAAGGCTGGTTAAAACTCACATAGCCCTGACTTCTCTTTGTCAGGAAGAGGTTTAAACACTTGTTCAATTGATTGATTAAGTGATTATTAATTTACTTATATTTTTATATTTGTTAGTCAATTCTAGTAAATATAATTTTAAGGAAACTACTTATTGACATTTAAATAGTACATATTTTCCTTTTCATTCATCCCTATATATGTTTAAGGTTATGCTCCTATTTACAATCACATCATTGTTGATAGTGATAATGCTTTGTAACCATAGCAATTAATTCCAAAGCTTCTATGATGCCTAAAGTATCTTCCCTAAAAATCCCCTTAGCTCTTGCACCCATTTCCTTTCCTTTGCTAGTGATTGAGGAGCATTTGTATTAAAGATTGGACTGAACAATAAATAAGCTGTAAAGAAAACTATTTTGAGGGACAACCTTCTAGTTCTTTTGAAACCCTAAACTTTAAGTTATAGTTTGGAAAATGGGCACCAACTAAAAGGCCGTAAGATGAAATGTATGAAGTTTAAATACTAAGTTGGAGATAATCACACCTCTCTTGACCCTGGTTCTAATATTTCATCCTTTGTGTTTATAGTATATTAATACCCTCTATAAAAAAATTTTTTCTTATAACTACTGTACTTGTCTTTCCACTAGGATTGAAAGCCCATACCATATACGCTCTAAATTATATGTCTTTATGATTGTATATGCTTTAGTTTTCTGATATTATTGTTTCTTGCACTTTGTTCTTTTGCCTATATTTAACAAAATTAAAGTTTATTTGCAAAGGTAGTGTGATATATGTTAGGCTTTGTACCATGTCCTGAAAAGAACGATAATATATAGACACTTTTTGTTTGAGTTGTATTATCTATTTAAACCACTTGTCTGTCAGACAGTTGTACTATGGTGGCTTGCATGTTGCTGTAATGCAATCACCTCAAATGCATGTGAAAGCTGGACAGTGAATAAGGAAGACCAAGGAAGAGCTAATGTATTTGAATTTTGATGTTGGTGAAGAACACTGAATATACCGTGGACTGCCAGAAGAATGAACAAATCTGTCTCGGAAGAAATATAACCAGTAAGCTTCTAAGAAGCCAGGATGGCAAGATTTCATCTCATGTACTTTGGACAAGTTATCAGGAGAGGCCAGCCTCTGGAGAAGGATATCATGCTTGGTAAAGTAGAGGGTTAGCAAAAAAGAGGAAGACCTTCAATGAGATAGACTGACACTGTGGCTACAATAAAGGGCTAAAACATAGCAATAATTGTGAGGATGGCACAGGATCGGGCTATGTTTTGTTCTGTTGTTTATATAGTTGCTAAGAGTTAGAACCAACTTGATGGCATCTGAAAACAATATCTATTAGGTGCAATTGTTTGAGCGATATTCTCACACTGTCTAAAACTGACTCTATTAGAATTTTGGAGTTGCACTTAGTAAAATTTTCTAGATTGTTATAATCAGAAGTACTTATTTTCATCCCTCACATGTCTGTCAGTTTGTTGGATTATGGAGGCTTGCGTGTTGCTATGATGCGGGAAGCTATATCACTAGTATTCAGATACCAGAAGGGCCATCCATGGAGGACAGGTTTCAGTAGAGCTTCCAGACTAAGACTGAGAAGAAGGACCTGACAGTCTCCTTTGAAAATAACTAGCCAGTGAAAGCCTTATGAATAGCAGCCAAACACTGTCTGATATACTGCCAGAAGATGAGATGCCCAGGTTGAAAGACATTAAAAAGACGACAGAGAAGAGTTGCCTCCTCGAAGTAGAGTTGACATTAATTACATGGATGAAGTAAAGCTTTCGGGACCTTCGTTTGCTGATGTGGCACTACTGAAAATGAGAACAAACAGCTGCACACATCCATGAATAATCAGAACTTAGAATGAATGATGTATGAATCTAGGAAAATTGGAAATCATCAAAAATGAAATGGAATGCATAAACATCTCTATCCTAGGCATTAGTGAGCTCAAATGGACTGGTACTGGCCATTTTGAATCAGATAATCATACAGTCTACTATGCTGGGAATGACAACATGAAGAGGAATGATGTTGCATTCATTGTCAAAAAGAACATTTCAAGGCCTATCCTGAAGTACAGCGCTGTCAGTGATAGGATAATATCCATATATCTACAAGGTAGACCAGTTATTATGACTATCATTCAAATTTACACACCAACCACTGAGACCAAAGATGAAGAAATTGAAGATTTTTATTAACTTCTGCAGTCTGAAATTGGTAAAATGTACAATCAGATTGCATTGATAATGCTGGAGATTGGAATGGGAAAGTTGGAAACAAAGAAGGATTAGTAGTTGGAAAATATGGCTTTGGTGATAGAAAAAAATGCTGGAGATCGAATGATAGAATTTTGCAAGGCCAACGACCTCACTGCAGATACCTTTCTTCACCAACATAAATGGTGACTATACACATGGATCTCACCAGATAGAATACACAGGAATCAAATTGACTATGCCTGTGGAAAGAGATGATAGAAAAGCTCAATATCACCAGTCAGAGCAAGGCCAGGGGAGGACTGTGGAAGATCATCAAATGCTCATACACAATTTCAAGTTGAAACTGAAGAAAATCAGAGCAAGCCCAGGACAGCCAAAATATGTCCTTGGGTATATGACACCTGAATTTAGAAACCATCTTGAGAATAGGTTTCACATATTTAACACTGATGGCTGAAGACCAGACAAGTTATGGGATGACATCAGGGACGTCATACATGAAGAAAGGTCATTGAAAAGACTGGAAAGAAATAAAAAAGCAAGATGGACTCTGAAACTTTCTCTTGCACGTTGGGCAGCTAAAGCAAAAGGAAAAAATGATAAAGTAAAAGAACTGAACAGAAGATTTCAAAGGGAAGCTTGAGAAGACAAAGTAAAGTATTATAATGACACGTGCAAAGACCTGGAGATAGAGAACCAAAAGGGAAGAACATGCTTGGTGTTTCTCAAACTGAAAGGACTGAAGAAAATATTCAAGCCTCTAGTTGCAATACTGAAGAATTCTTTGGGGAAAACATAAAATGAATCAGGAAGCATCAAAAGAAGATGGAAGGAATACACAGTCATTATACCAAAAAGAATTAGTCGAAGTGCTACCGTTTAAAGAGGTAGCATATGATCAGGAACCGATGGTACTAAAGAAAGAAGTCCAAGCTGCACTGAAGGCATTGGCAAAAAACAAGGCTTCAGGAATTGATGGAATATCAATTGAGATGTTTCAACGAAAGGATGCAACGCTAGAAGTGCTCACACATCTATGCCAAGAAATTTGGAAGACAGCTACCTGGCCAACTGACTGAAAGAGATTGATATTTATGCCTATTCCCAAGAAAGGTGATTCAACCGAATGCAGAAATTATCAAACAATATCATTAATATCACATGCAAGCAAAATTTTGCTGATGATCATTCAAAAGTGGCTGCAGCAGTATATTGACAGGAACTACCAGAGATTCAGGCTGGATTCAGAGGACTTGGAATCAGGGATATCATTGCTGATGTCAGAAGGATCCTGGCTGAAAGCAGAGAATACCAGAAGGATGTTTACCTGTGTTTTATTGACTATGCAAAGGCATTTGACTGTGTGGATTATAACAAAGTATGGATAACATTGCGAAGAATGGGATTTCCAGAACACTTAATTGTGCTCATGAGGAACCTGTGCATAGATCAAGAGGCAAGTGTTCAGCTAGAACAAGAGGACACTGAGTGGTTTAAAGTCAGGAAAAGTGTGTGTCAGGTTTGTATCCTTTCACCAAACCTATTCAATCTGTATACTGAGCAAAAAGTCCTACAATTTGGAATATATGAAGAACGTGTCATCAGGATTGGAGGAAGGCTTACTAACCACCTGCATTTATAGAGATAACACAACCTTGCTTGCTTCAAGTAAGGAGGACTTGAAGCGCTTAGTGATGAAGATCAAAGACCACAGCCTTCAGTAAAGATTACACCACAACACAAAGAAAACAAAAATTCTCACAACTGGACCAGTAAGCCATGGTAAATGGTAAATGGAGAAAAGATTAAAGTTGTCAAAGATTTCATTTTACCTGGATCCACAATCAACACCCATGGAAGCAGCAGTCAAGAAATCAAAAGATGCATTGCATTGGGCAAATCTGCTTCAAAGGGCCTTTTTAAACTATTGAAAACCAAAGATGTCACCGTAAAGACTAAGGTGCGCCTGACCCAAGCCATGGTATTTTCAATCGCATCATATACATGTGAAAGCTGGACAATGAATAAGGAAGACTGAAGAAGAATTGATGCCTTTGAATTGTGGTGTTGACGAAGAATACTGAATAGAACTGGACTGCCAAAGAATGAACAAATCAGTCTTGGAAGAAGTACAACCAGGGTGCTCCTTAGAAGCAAGGATAGCGAGACTGCATCTTACATACTTTGGACATGATATCAAGAGGGACCAGTCCCTGGAGAAGGACATGATGATTGGTAAAGTACAGGGTCAGCCGAAAAGAGGATGACTCTCAATGAGGTGGGTTGACACAGTGACTTCAATAATGGTTTCAAGCATAACAAGGATTGTTAAGGATGGCACAGGACTGAGCAGTGTTTAGTTGTGTGATACATAGGGTTGCTATGAATAGGAACTGACTGGATGGCACTTAGCAACAACAACAACATTTATTTTCGTGTTTAAATAGGCGTATATATGTATACGGAAACCCTGGTGGCGTAGTGGTTAAGTGCTACAGCTGATAACCAAAAGGTTGGCAGTTCGAATCTGCCAGGTGCTCCTTGGAAACTCTATGGGGCAGTTCTACTCTGTCCTTTAGGGTCACTATGAGTCGGAATCAACTCAACGGCATTGGGTTTCTTTTGGTTTATATATGTATATGTTCAGATATATACATATATAATACTAATATAGTATGTTCTTTATAATTTAGTGTTGCCCTGTTAGTGTTAATAAAATTTACATTTGGTTGTTTGTAATTCAAAAATAGTTTGATATATTAGAAGCCTTCCTCAATTTTTCTGTGCCATGACTGATAACATCAGAGATACACCACACCAGTGCACATTTGCAAAACATTGTTTAAAAGCTTCTAAGTAGTGGCACTGAATTATGTTTTAAGTCCATATCTTTTTTTTGTTGTTGTTATGCAATGCATAGTAGAGAAAGCCAGTTTGGTCCAGAAAGAGCATGAAGCACACATGCAGAAAGAAATAAAATTCACAATCCTGGTTTTCTGTTTATGGTTTCAGTGATTCCTGAGACCTGGATGTGTTCCCACGTAGCATTCTGTGAGACAACACTGTGTTTTTATTATAATTGACATTTTGCTGAAATTAATCTCAACTGGTTTGTTTCTTTCACAGCCCAAAGTCCCCCATCTAAAACAATAGCTCACCACCAAGATAAAAGTAGAATTAAGATAAATAGTTCTACTAGTTTAAAACCTCAGTTATAGAAATTAAGTGATAGTGGTTCTACATTCCTTAATTCCCTATCTCAGTAAGAAAATATATGAGGTTGCAGCTAATGAGGCAAGATGTTAAACTATGAAACATATACTATCACTGCTGTCTCATCTATTTAAAGCAATTGTAGCAACATTTAAGTAATACATGTGGGAGGCCAGTATGAAACATAGATCTAAAAGGCACTATCGCAGAAATAAGGGCTATTTCTTTCTTGCAAAATTGATGCAGGCCAAAAATTTTCCAAGAGATTTTCTCATGATTCACACTACATAAGATATAACCACAGTTAATTCCATGTCTCTGAGTAAGATTTTGTGGTTTCTCAGGAAAAGGTCTTTGAAGAATTAGACAGACATGTATTTTTCCATTGAAGACGCCCAAGATGCTTTAACTACAGTCTTATTGGCATTAATAATGTCCTCAGGAATCTACAACTTCCTCACTATGTGGGTGTTATCAGTAGGCTATGAATGATGAAATACGTGAGTAACTAGGACTCTAAACAGTAAAGGACAGAGAGATGTATAATTGACGCATTATTATGCACTTGTTCTGTACTAACTGTTCTAAGTGCTTTACTAATTATTTCAACCACACAGCAACCACAGGAGACAAAAAAATAATAAAAAAATAAAAAAACTAATTGCTGTGAGGTCATTTCCAACTCATGACAACCCCATGTGTATCAGAGTAGAATTGTGCTCCTTAGGGGTTTCAGTGGCTGATTTTTCAGAAGTAGATCTCCAGGCCTTTCTTACAAGGTGCCCCTGAGTGCAATTTAAACCCCGAACCTTTCAATTAGTGGTCAAGTACGTAATCGTTTGTACCACCCATGGACTCCTATATGAGACTAAGAATTATTATTATCACCTCTCAGAAACAAGATTGCAATACGTTATGGGTCCGTGATTAACTAGTCTGAGCGTGGAGGTGCCAGGATTCAAATTCATGTGATCTGGATCCAGAGGGTGGTTTCTACACCTGATCACGTACTCTGTTATACCAAGAATACACTTGTGAATAACACAAATACACTTTAAAAACATTCTCCAATGAATGTGTATATTCTCTAATCGTGATTGTATTCATATCATTCTGTCCGTTACCTCCACGAGGCAGGCTGACATGAAAGATAAGGCAGACAAACCATAATTGCTTATGCTCAATAATTTGATATATCCCTTTAATAAACATCTGTGAGCATCTCATCAAAAACTAATCACTGCACATGGTACAATGCAATGAAATACAGACTGTATTCCAAGAGCTCTAACCAAGGTAGGGTGAGACAGTAAACACTAAATTGTAGAACGAAGCATCTATCATTGACAGAGTCAGTGACTGCTAGAGTAAAACAAATGTGAGGGACGATCGCTGAAATAGACTAGTCAGAAAGGGCTTCCAGCAGGAACTGGGATTTTACCTGAGGTATCTAACAATGTCATTAATATCACATGCAAGTGAAATTTTGCTGAAGATCATTCAAAAGCAGTTGCACCAGTACATCAACAGGGTAATGCCAGAAATTCAACCCGGATGCAAAAGAGGACGTGGAACAAGGGATATCATCGCTGATGTCAAATGGATCCTGGCTGAAAGCAAAGAATGTCAGAAAGATGTTTACCTGTGTTTTACTGACTCTGCAAAGGCATTTTTGACTGTGTGGATCATAACAAATTATGGATAACATTGTGAAGAATGGGATTCCAGAACCCTTAATTGTGCTTATGAGGAACTTGTATATAGATCAAGCAAGGTTGTGTTATCTGCATAAAACAGGTTGTTAATGAGTCTTCCTCCAACCCTGTTGCCTCGTTCTTTTTCATATAGTCCAGCTGCTCATGTTATTTGCCCTGCGTACAGATTAAATAAGTGTGGTGAAAGGATACAACCCTGCTATACACCTTTCCTGATTTTAAACCACACCTTATTCTCTCGTTCCATTCAAATGACTACCTGACATCAGCAATGATATCTCTCGTTCCATGTCCACTTCTGAATCTGGCTTGAATTTCTGTCCATTCCCTATTAATGCACTGCTGCAACCACTTTTGAATGAACTTCAGTAAAATTTTACTTGTGTGTGATATTAACAATATTGTTTGATAATTTCCACATTCTGTTGAATCACCGTTCTTTGAAAGGGACACATGTATGGATTTCTTCCAGTTGGTTGGTCAGGAAACTGTCTTCCAAATTTCTTGACATAGGCAAGTGAACACCTCCAGTTCTATATCCATTTGTTGAAACATCTCAACTGGTATTCAGTCAGTTCCTGGAACCTTGTTTTTTGCCAATGCCTTCAGCACCATTGGCTCATGATCATATGCTACCTTCTGAAATGGTTGAATGTCAACCAATTCTTTTTAGTACAGTGACTCTGTGTATTCTTTCCATCTTCTTTGGATGTTTCCTGCATCATTCAATATTTTACCTGTTGCTGTTGTTACGTGCCATCGAGTTGGTTCCAACTCATAGCGACCCTATATACAACAGATTAAAATACAGTCTGGTCCTCTGCCATCCTTATAATTATCGTTATGCTTGACCCCATTGTTGCAGCCTCTGTGTCAACCCATCTCATTCATTGCCTTCCTCTTTCTCCCTGACCTTCTACTTTACTAACCATGATGTCCTTCTCCAGGGACTGATCTCTCCTGATAACATGTCCGAAGTACATGAGATGAGGTCTCCACATCCTTGCTTCTATTGCAACTTGTGGTTTCAATTTTTTATTCAGTTCTTTCAGCTTGAGAAGTACTGAGCATGTTCTTCCCTTTGGATTTCTAACTGCTGGTCTTTGCACATTTCACTATAATTCTGTCTTAGTTATCCAGTGCTGCTATAACAGAAATAACACAAGTGAATGGCTTTAACAGAGAAAATTATTCTCTCACAGTTTAGGAGGATAGAAATCTGAATTTAGGATGCCAGCTTCAGGGAAAGGCTTTCTTTCTCTGTCAGCTGTAGGGTAAAGTCCTCGTCATCAGTCTTCCACTGGACCAAGAACCTTCTCAGTGCAGGGACCACAGACCCAAAACATGTACTCTGTTCCCTGTGCTTCTTTCTTGGTGGCATGAGGTCCCTGTTTCTCTGCTTGCTTCTCTCTCCTTTTATCTCTTGTAAGATAAAAAATGATACAGGCCACACCCCAGGGAAACTCTTCTTACATAGAATCAGGGATATGACCTGAGTAAGGGTGTTGCATCCCGTTCCCACCCTAATCCTCTTTAATGTAACCTAATCTTGCCTCATTAATCCCAGGCAGGGATTAGGATTTACAACACATAGGAAAATTACATCACATCACAAAATGGAGGACAACCACAGGATACTGGGAATCATGACCTAGCCAAGTTGACATGTATTTTGGGGAGACACAATTCAATCCATGACAAATAATTTACTTTGTCTTCTCAAGCTGCTCTTTGAAATTTTCTGTTCAGCTCTTTTACATGATTATTTCTTCTGTTCCTTGAGCTACTCTATGGTCAAGAGCAAGTTTCAGAGTCTCTTCTGACACACATTTTTGTATTTTCTTTCTTCCCAGTCTTTTTAATGATCTCTTCCTTTCTTCATATATGATGTCCTTAATGTCACTTCACAACTCGTCTGTTCAATTAGTTCAGTTGTTGAGTCAAATCTATTCTTGAGATGGTCTCTATATTAAGGCAGAATACTCTCAAGGTAGAATTTGGGATCTGAAATTACTAACAGCAATATAAATATAATAGAATATGTCCCAAATTCAGCACCCATTCATTGCTGTAGTAAAAAATAATAATAATAAAATAATTAACAATGGTATAGAAAGTAAAACCATTTTAGAGTCTGGAATTGTTGCATCTGCAGACCCCATAAATAACAGAAATACAGATCCTGCTTTGTGGAATAATTTTTCTTCAAATAATGTAAATTATTAGATCAAAACAGCTAGTGATTGTCAGCATCACAATGGGCCGTTTGAAAATTTGTGCAGAAAATTTCTGTATGGTAAACAAACTTCAGTAGCCAGGATATATTTCTAGGGTGCAAAGTTAATGGTGAAAATTATAAGAGGGAGTGGCTACTGTATTCTCCATCAATAGGCTCTGTATACCACTTTGTTTGCAAATTATTCAGTCCTAAATCATTCAATTCTCAATTTGGTACAGGTGGATTTATCAATTGGCTCAACTCAAATATGACTGATAAACACAAAAATGTCTATCAATTCACAGAGACTGTATGTTGTCATATTTAAACCAAGTAAAGGGTCCTGGCTTAACTCATGAACTGAAAACACAAATTAGTAAAGAACACTTGTATTGAAAAGTCATTTGCAACATTTTATCTCTGTCATTATAACAATCACTGAATGTGGATTACCTTTTTGAGGAAGAAATGAAGTGTCTGGGTCCTCACAAAAGGGAACTTTTTGGGCTTACTTGAACTTGTTGCTCACTTTGATCCATTTTTAGCAGGTTACATTTCAAAATATTGTAACATGGTAAAGGGCAACCCATCGTATACATTTAAGACAAGATGTGAAGAATTACTAAACTTAATAAGTGATAAAGTTCATTCAACTATTTTCAGTGAAATAAGCATAGCTCAGTATTTCAGTTTGTCTGTAGATTTCACTGCTGATGTTTCTCATACTGATCATCTAAGTATTGTTTTAAGATACATATCTCCAACGATGGAAAAGCTGTTGAGTGGTTTATCTCATGTTTAGCTTAAAACATGTTACCTGTGAAGAAACTGTAGATCAAGCATTTCACCGTTTATAAGAAGTTTGCAAAATTATTTTTTCTAAGTGCAGAGGCCAGTCCTATGACAACACTGCCAGTATATCAGGGCATTATAAAGGCATGCAACCGAAATTCTAAAATGTAATGAATATGCCATTTTCATACCATATGCTGCACATTCACTTAATCAATAAATTGTTGTCTGGAAGCATTTTTTTTTTTTTCTACTGTTCAGTTACTCTGCGCATTTTTTGCCACCTCTACTCACCAATGGAGAACTTTTAAAACATATTTAGGCAATAATCAAGTATTAAAATGTCTTTCTAATATATGTTGGGAAGCACAGGCTAGAGCAAAGAGTGCAATCCTGGAATCGGATACTCAGGTTGTAGATGCCTTAGAAAATATTGCTGAAAACCAGATACAGAAAGGAAATACAAAAGAGAAGCTGAAACATCTCCAACAAAATGCAAACACTAGAGTATGTATTTATATTGGTTATGTGGAATAATTGATTGAAGTATTTTCATCAGATGAGTCAAGCTCTCCAAGGTTCTGAAGTAAATTTAAAGACATGCACAGATCTCTACTGATCATAACAGAGCATTTACATATTTTAAGAGAAGGTTTTGAAAAATTTGAAAGCACAAAAAACAAATACTGCCAAATACTGATTATCACGTTGTTCACCATGGCAGAAGCATTAGAAAGAAACAAGTAAATGACAGAAGCACTCCAGAAATATTGAGTGCCAGAGATTAATTTCACAAAACTACATACAACACACTTGAATCTTGCATTAAAAAAAGGGCAAAAGTGTATGAAGTTCTTTCAAATTGATTTTCCTTCTTAAACAACGTGGATATGCCTGATGAAGAATGCATGGAAGCATACAACAAATTAGAGTAGGCTTAACCTGATGGGGTAAATACAAACCTTTATGGAGAAGCACAACAATTTCATTCTTACACGAGAACTAAGTTTACAGATTCAGGAAAGACAAATTTTACTTATGTAGACAAGTATCAAGAGCTCAAACAACATATTGCATTTGGCAAATCTGCTGCAAGACACCTCTTTAAAGTGTTAAAAAGCAAAGATGTCACCTTGAAGACTAAGATGCACCTCCTGACCCAAGCCATGGTGTTTTCAATCATTTCATATGCATGCAAAAGCTGGACAATTAATAAGGAAGGTTGAAGAAGGATTGATATCTTTGAATTATGGTGTAGGCGACGAATAATTGACTACACCTTGGACTGCCAAAAGAATGAACAAATCTGTCTTGTAAGAAATACAGGCAGAATGCTGCTTAGAAGCAAGGACGTCAAGACTTTGTCTCACATACTTTGGACATGTTATCAGGAGGGACCTGTCCCTGGAGAAGGGCATTATGCTTGGTAAAGTACAGGGTCAGCAAAAAAGAGGAAGACCCTCAATGAGATGGATTGACTCGGTGGCTGCAACAATGGGCTCAAGCATAACAACCATTGTGAGGATGGCACAGGACTGGGCAGTGTTTCCTTCTGTTGTACAGAGGGTCATTATGAGTCGGAACCAACTCAACAGCACCTAACAACAACAGACAAGTATGATTTCATAATAGAAGATAAAATATAATGCATATTTCCCAACATTGAAATTGCTTTCCACATATTCTTAACTTTAATCATCACAAATTGCACAACAGAATGGTCATTTTCTTCTCTAAAGAGACTCAGAAGCTCTTAGCATACAATTCCAGAAAGACTCAATTCATTATCCTTATTATGAATGGAAGTAGATATTGTTCAGCAGCTTAATTGTGATGAAATCTTTGAAGAATTTTTAAGAGCAAAGAGTAGAAAGAAATGCTTTTAATTACAGCAGGTTAGAGATGAAAGTTCTATCCAAAAATAAAATATAATAATTTGTTGTAATATTTGTTGTCTGATCATTAAATTTTCTTTTATAACATTTGTTCATTTATAATGATAGCAATTATTATGAAACAAGAATCAAAATTGAAGTACGAGCCGTTTAAAGCAAAATTAGTGAAAGTCCACTTTTCATTGTGGGAGATCAACAGAAGTTTACAATGATTGTTGAATCAACTAGGTTCACTGACTCATTTTTTTGTTGTAGAATATGTGGGATATATTTTTTGTAGAAAATGTCATATATAGTAAAAATCTTAGTACCTTGCACCCACAAAAAATTTTATAATCCAGTTCACCTCACTTGGCTAAAATGGCATATGCCGATTTTTCATTCAATTGCTAATGTTATAGTTATGTTTAAAAAGAAGTTACATCATGGATAGCTAAGACACACACACACATATATATATAGATGTATGCATACATTTATATATAGCTCACACATCCCTTTTGCATGTATGAATAAGCAAAGGAGGGATCACCATATACTATCTGTGTTCAGGGCCCTCGTATGCCTCAATCTAGCCCTGATTCAGATACATATGGCTAAAAGTCTGTGTCTTAGTTACCTAGTGCTGATATTACACAAATAACAAAAGTGATTGGCTTAAAGAACAGAAATGTGTTTTCTCAGTTCTGGAGGTAAAAGTCCAAACCAAGGTCTCAGTCTTGTCAATTCCTGCTGTAAACCTCTCTTCTAGTTTTTAATGATTGACCCTTGGTTTTTTTGTGTGTGGATGATCTGTACATGTCCTCTCTCTTCCCCTATGTTTATGTGTCTATTCTAGTCTTTTTAATAATTCAGAAATGACTATGTTTAGGGTCCACCCTACACTAGTATGACCTCAACTGATTGATTTGCTATACCAGATTATATTACAGAAAGTGATTACATTACTTTTTACTACATTTTTTTTTATCATCCAAATTAATCTGCCAATTTATTTCATTACATTTGAAGTTAATCTACCCAAGATCAATGGATTTAATCAATCACATGTAGCTACCCTATGACAGCAACTAGGTAGTGTTCGGCCAAGTAGCTGGGAACTATAGCCTAACCAAATTGACATATAAAATTAACCATCATAGTCTGTTTCTTTTCTCCAAAACTTTCTTCTGCAGTGCCAAATCATATGTTTGTCCATGATATCTGGACATTGCCTTTACTGAAAAAATTTCTATTCTACGTAATGCTAACATTTTAGGAGTCTCTGGGTGGCACAGGTAAGCATTCAACTATTAGCCAAAAGGTTGGCAGCTCAACCCCTCCCCCCCAGAGGTTTTTTGGAAGACAGTCCTGGCAATCTGCTTCCAAAAGGTTACAGCCTTTGAAACCATATGGAGCAGTCCTACTCTCCCTGACTTACATGGAGTCGTCATGAGTTGGAATCAACTTGCCAGCAACTAATAACAACAGATGACAAGACACTTTAGGCCAAAATTGTGTGTGGAAGTAGACCACCCAACCTCTCTAACTTTTTGCTAAGTACTTCTTCTTTAAGGCATTTTAGGAGTTATTCTGCCATGTAAGAGCAATATGCATTACAGTTGGCTTCCAGATGGCTTCAGATATGACCTTTTTCACAAATGGTGGATTATAAATACATAAAAGCCAGGTAATAAGTGACTAGAGAAATTGGTTATGAACCAGTCAAATCACTGAATTGTTCAGGAAATTTGCCAGTCTAGGACCTGAGCCATATTAATTGACAACCGTTATATTCTACTGTGTGATTAGACATGATGTGATCTAGAAGATATCCCTTTGGGCTTTCTTTTTTTTTTTTCTGAGATGGTATAGTCTTTTTTAGGAACTCCCTAGCCTTCTTAGATGAGGTTCTGGAATAAATCAGAATGCCAATCAGATAAATGATTACTATCTCCTAAAATTATGGAGACTTTTAACCAAGAGTTATAATATATGGGATGGTACTTGTGTGGCTTAAGTTATCATCAGATAATAAATTCTCTGAGTCAGTAGTCCACGTTGTCTTCCACCTCTGCCTACTTTAGTTCAGAACAATGCTAAATGTCATGAAATTTTGATGTTCAACTCTGTGACTATTTGAGTATACTAGAAGTAGAAATGTTAGCAGTACTACATGTTAATTAAATTTCGCCCCAGTCGTCTTTCTCATTTGAAATCCTTATTTCCATATAATGAATAGTAGTATTGTAATCCACATAAGAGCTTGCAGCCCCTGACTCTTGAAAACCTAGTAAAAGTCAACATAATTTCTCAGTTGCAAGACCTGGGCCATGACTCCTGGCTCTATTTCCCTTCTTACTACTTCTACCTCTTCTCTCTCTTATTCTTGGATTTCCTTGAAGAACTCTAGATCTTTTTTGCTCTATTCAGTAGAGAAACAAATCCTGCTCAGCTTCTATCTTCAAACGTACATATAAAATCTATTGTTTCAGCAGAATAAAAATTATTTAATAGAGCTGTAACTACATCCTTAAATGTCAGTTGTGATTAAGAATTCTGCATATCACACTAAAATGCCAAGGAAGTGAGCTGAAGGCTACTTAAGTCCTTTCGTAGGGTCTTTGTGTGTTGTTTGTATACTTCTTTATAAATGTGTATAATGTGAAATACACATCTGAGGTCATACCTCCAGCAAAAATAAGTGCATATATTTTGGGGAGCCTTAGGCAACCAACAGTTAATTAGTGAGCTTACAATCTTCATGAGGTAGTAGTTCCAAAACCTCTTTTTCTAAGACCATTTCCGATAGAATGTATCTTTATGCCAGATGGTGGATACTGCAAAAGCACCAAAAACAAACAAACAAAAAAATCAAGATAGTAGAAATGGTGGATGGCTGAGTCACTGAATACGAGACAATTGGAAGTATTTGAGAAAGCAACGTATAATCAATTCCATTAGTCTATTTAATAAGAAATAGAACCTTCTTGGATTGGCCGTAGGAAAATGTTGGTGACTTAGAGTAGCAGTTTCCAAAGCAGGTTGTCTCATTCCACGGATATGTGAAAAAATATTAGAACACGTATTTTCTTATTTTATCTCATCAAGTTAAATGTATAATTATGTGTATATTAGTACAGTTGTATGGGCATATAACTGATGAGTAAAGAACATCCAAGTATTAAAAAGTATGGCTTATTTTGTTATTATTATTAGAATGGAATACAAGACGAAAAAAATGGAATTAAGAGTTCCTTGGTGGTGCAAACTGTTAATGTAATCAGCTGTTAGCCAAAAGTGTGGATGTTTGAGTCCACCTAGAGGCACCTCAGAAGAAAGGTCTGGAGATCTACTTCCAAAAAAATCATCTATTAAAAACTCTTGGGGCCACAGTTCTACTTTGACACACATGGAGTCTCCATGAGCCTCAATTGAACTGTTTTTTGGGGGGTTGAAAGGTGTTTTGTGGTACTGTGCATAAGTGGAGGCTCTTAACTATATTTTAAAATTCCTAAATGGATTTTCCTTAATGTGTCCATCCACTTGATAAAAACAATGGAATCTCTATTTTGGAGGAAGAAAGCAAAAAGGATGTGCTATTCCCTGTGAAAGTTCAAAACGTGTATCTTTTGACATCCCCTTTTAACCTGCCCAATCTTAAAATAACAATTCTTGCTCACTTTATGCAAACTCTTTGTGTTAATATGCACACACATGCGTAAATGAAATATTGTTTCACAAAAAAAAAAACAATGGCTGTTATAGAAATAACCAATAAGTATCCTACATTGTAAAATGGCAAGTCCATTTATATGTAGAGAATATTTTATGACGTAAACTTTTGTGCAATAAGATTGATTGAGAGTAGGCCATTGTATATCATAGTGAAAAGTATAGAGAGTCTAATTTAATATAGTTCGCTTTTAAAAAAGCCTTTGACTTTTCTGAGGCACTTGAGACAAAAACACTCTTTAGCATTTTATACAACAAATGACATTATGCCACTCACGTGTACTTCTACAGTTAGATTTATCAATAACATTTAATATTGCATGCCACTTCTTTTAAAGATTTTTAACTGTAGCCAAAAAAAGCCACATTCTGTGAATTCTCAACATTTTAAAATTTCTTATCTAACGCACTGTTTTCAACAATTCATTGTCATAAGCTTTATACATGAATCACTTTCAGATCTCAGGAGAGGCTAGGCTAATATGTGGGAATAATTATGTCCAGTGTATGTAAATAAAACTGGTTTTTATAACAAAAAAAAAATTCTGTAGTACAATGGAAAATTTCACTACTGTGGTACTGTAATATTTTTGTATAGATTTAACTATATTTTATAAAGCATGAAAAAGTGAATTATGGTCAATAAATAATTTAGGTACTACTTGAAGTAGATAACCATAGACTTCACATCAAAACCAAGAGTTTGTGTGTACTAATGTCCTGAGGAAATTTCAATTAATTTTATTGCAGAATAACATTTTCTTACCAGTTTTACTATTGACAACATATTGCTAATAGCACTTGTTAGGATATTTTAGAAAAAGGAATTTCACACGTGACATTCAAGTACAAGCATAACACACTTTAATAATCCCAAATATGTAAAAGTCTTCGAAATAAAATCAGGGTATTTGAGACAATTAGATATAACAAGTAAATGAATAATTGTACTTATCCTGTAAAGTATTATTCAATTAACAAAATCCTCCCATTCTTTTTTTTTTAAAATAAAAATTTTAATTTATACAAACTTTTCAGAAATGGAGTTACTGGGAAATGGAAAGTATACCTGAATCAATAATAAATTAAATTACTGTTTTAATGCACCTAATCCTATCCCAGAGGCCTGAAAACTACCCAATGCTGTTTTTACAAAAATCTAAGTTATTCTAAAGAGAGTAGTTTCTTCACTATGAGACTCAAATTCATTTTGGATAATTATCCCACTGATATTTGACAGTTAGTTTGAGGGTATATTTATATTTGAATGCCTTTCTCTTTTATTCATTATGAGCCTTTTGAAGGTATAAAAATTATGCTTCCTTTATGTTGTAAAAGATAAGATTGATCTCCATGGTATTATTTAATTGTTGATAATAATGCTAAAAACACCCACCTACATACCCTCAAGAATACTTTGGTTATTAATGAGGTATATTTAAATCATTTGAGATTTCAGAAATGAAAGATTCTATATAAACACAAGACATCATGCTATTATTATTAAAATCTAGGCATTACTGGTACAACTTCATAACCATTTTACAGAATTTATTGGCCAAGAAAATTATCTGGGTAAAATGAAAAGAGCATTTCAGTGTTTCAAATATTGAGCATACTCAAAAACTTTCTTTGAGTCTGTGTATAGAAATAGGCCCTTGGGGATAATTATATCGTAGGAAGTCTTCGTTTTAGAGAGAAAGAAATTATGGTCAAACCCACACAAAACAAAACAGAAAGTTGAAGAGTCTCACTAGGGCAACAAGTTAGTGGCAAATTTGGACTGACACCCGACTCTATTTATAAGTTTCCCCCTTCCCTCCCCAAAACAAGCAGGCAAACTCCCCTGCTTCCACATGTTCCTCGACTGAAAACGTCTACTCACTCCTGAAAAGCTCTAGTGTTAAGATAAATTTTGCAATTCCCTTTTATTTGCCACTAGATTGATTGCCTTTAATTAACCCTCTGCCTTATCAGAGGGATGTGTGAAAATTATCTCTTTGCTCTTCTTAGCTTCTGGCAGGTTATCGAACAACACTCTGCCTGCTTTGCTGTTCAATACAAACTGAACACACTCATCACTAAAACTTCTCTCACTTCCTGACTAAAGCCCCCAGATGACAGCATTTCCCCTTCATCAGATTGTATTTAACCCTATTGTTGCTTGGTCTTAACTTGTTCTTCTCCAAGTTAAAAATGGTCTTTAAAGAAGGTATTCATACCCAATGGAAAGTACCAGAAAAATTCACTGGGTGGTTGAAAGAAATGCTAGAATTTCTATATGTATTTATTAAAATTGAGAAAGAAGCAAACTTTACTAATATTCAGTAAAGGTATTGACTGTGGCATCTGCACTTTGTGTATATATGAGATTTTCATTCATAATTTATAAAATATACAGAAGCAATAGAATTTGTTCAAGGAGAAGTGATGGAATATGGTGCTTTTATTCAAGTGTTGGAAACCCTGGTGGTATAGTGGTTAAGAGCTACGGCTGCTAACCAAAAGGTCAGCAATTTGGATCCACCAGGCACTCCTTGGAAGCTTTATGGGACAGCATTGACTTGATGGCAATGGGTTTGGTTTTTTTGGTTTTATTCACATGTCACTTTCAGCATATTATGAGTTACTGCATTTTACAGGTTAACCTTTTAGGTGAATATAGAAATTATCTTGCTATAATCATTAAAACATTTAGTGGTAAGACAGGGAGTGACCAAGAAAATTGTACTTTTTTTTTTTGTTTACTTGCTTAATTTTTATTTTTTGCCATTCAGATATTTACAGATTACATTGTGGGAAAGTACTTAAAACAGCTGCTGAACTTGAAAGATGTAATCTAAATTAAACATGTCTTCCATCTGACTTCAGCTTCCAGGGAGATACAGTACACTCACTTTTTCCTATTTTTCCCACCAAGTACAACTAAAAACCCTTGGCATTGCTGAAGAAGCCAGTAACCCATAAATATTAATGGCTGCAGAAAGAAAAAAAATAAACAAAGCCTCAAAACCAGAAAATAGGTAGGCTAACAAGGCAAAAAACTTTTAGAAAATATCCGCTCTATTCTAGGCAAACACCGTATAAAAACTGTGGTCCTCCTCCACACCAACAATGAAGACCAAGTAGGGAGTCTATACTTCTACCCTCATTAGCCTAAAATGAAACATACTTTTTTATTTCTGCAGGATAAATGCTCATGAGTGTAATCGCTATGTTAAGTGTACATACATGTTTAACTTCTTAAGAAAATGATTTTCTTAGTGGTTGTATCATTTTATATTTCTACCAGCAATATATGAAAGATCCTGTATCCTCACATCCTTGACAGCATTTGGTGCAGCCAATACTTTTTTGTTTTAGCCACTCTAATGTAGTGGCATCTCATCCAGAGCTAGTTTTTTAATTATAAGTCAGAACAAGCTTCCAGTTCTCCAATGTTTCTGTGGCATTTAGAATAAAATTCACCCTCTTTATTCTACTTTATCATGTCGTAATATCATGGCATGGTATTAGCCAGTCTACCTCACCTCTTCTCAAAATGGTTCTCTTTTGAACTCTTTGACTAGACGTGTCAACCCTTTTTTGTGTGTCAAACATATCAAGCTGTATTTCTATCTTAGAAAATGTTTTAGTCAGAGTACTGACAGAAATATATATATAAAAAAAAAAGCACACTCAAATTGTTACTTGAGAAAGACTTTACAAAAGAAATTTGTACAAAGATTTGGGCTGAATTTAAGAAAACCAGCAAGGAAGAGTGCAGTACCCTGGGACTTCTTGGGCCTTTCTTCCAAGGTGCCTCTGGGTGGCTTTGAAATGCCAGTCTTTCAGTTAGTAGCCAAGTGCTTACCATTTGCATTACCCAGGGACTCCATCTATATATTATGTCATGTATTTCCCACTATTACACATATTGTGCTCAAAAATACATGCCAAAACTGTTTACAGAAAAGCAGTTTGTAGGAGAAGGTATGGTTGCCCCATACCTCTCTATGAGTCAGAATCAACTCGATGGCACTGGGTTTGGTTTTTTTTTGGTTCCAATAGAGAGAGAAAGGAGGGGTTTTCTTTCTTTTTTTTTTCTTCCTTTTTTCTATATCAGAGTTTTGATACAGTTCGTTTTTTGCATCATATGCAGTATATATGTATATACAATGGTGTCTGCACTTACCATTTTCAACAGGTTGTTTTTGAAATAAATAGTATTCATGTAAGAAATAATTCAGGTAGGGAATATCACACTGGAGTGGCAGTGAACATCAACCATGGTTGGTGGCCTTCTAAAAGTGCTGAGACACTTTTGAAATAATCCTGTGACATTACCACTGGATGTACGGGTTAAATGTACACTTTACAAGTTTGAATGTTCATTCTAAGGAGAGGATACCTTGAAAACATATTTTAAAATCATATCACTTGTAAAATATTTCAGGAGTAAGGGCCCAATAAGTGTTGTAGTGGCTATTGGCAACTTAAATCATACTACACTATATTGTAATCTTAGAAACTCTGTTGAGGTAGTAGTTAAGTGCCACGGCTGCTAACCAAAAGGCCGGCAGTTCAAATCCCCCAGATGCTCCTTAGAAACTCTATGGGGTAGTCCTACTTTGTCCTATAGGGTTGCTATAGGGCCGCTATGAATCGTAATCAACTCAACGGCAATGGGTTTTATATTGTAATCTTAAAACAAACCAACAAAAGAACAAAAAACAGGCATCCATATTTTTGTTTAACCTTTCTTAATCATTAAACACACTGAATATTATCAAATCGAGGTAAGCTTTATCATTAAACATACTTTAATCCTCATTGTCTTAGCCATCTTGTGCTGCTATAAAAGAAATAGCACAAGGGGATGGCTTTAACAAAGAAAAATTTATTTTCTCACAGTCTAGTAGGCTAGATGTCCAAATTCAGGGTGTCAGCCCCAGGGAAAGTCTCTCTCTCTCTCTGTGGGCTCTGGGGGAAGGCCATTCTGGTCAATCTTGCCTGGTCTAGGAGCTTCTCTGTGCAGGAACCCCATGTTCAAATGATGTGCTTTGCTCCTGGCATTATTTTCTTGGTGGTATGAGATCCTCCTTTCTCTCTGCTGGCTTCTCTCTTTTATATTTCAAAAGAGATTAGCTTCTAATCTGGTAGACCTCATCAATATAATCAGTCTTACTACATCATAGTGATAGGATTTACAACACACAGGGTAATCACTGCAGATGATAAAATGGTAGACAATCATACAATACTGGGAACCATGACCTCGACAAGTTGACAAATATTTTTGGGGAACACAGTTCAATCCATGACACTCATATTAGAAGATATTCGTATATCCAATGTAAGGTTATGTAATTTTTAAAAATTTATTCATGATGTCAAAAAATTCATACTCTGTCTGGAAACAAATAAAATTAATTTTCCCTGAATGCTTTTTATAATTTTCACAGAAACTCTTCTAGCGTATTTTATGTGTCCTTTTTTGGTCACTAACATCCTTTTGGAAACCCTGGTGGCTTAGTAGTTAAGTGCTATGGCTGCTAACCAAAGGCCGGCAGTTCAAATCCAGCAGGAACTGCTTGGAAACCCTATGGGGCAGTTCTACTCTGTCCTGGAGGGTCACTATGAGTCAGAATTGACTTGATGGCAATGAGTATGGATTTGAGTAATATCCTTTTGTTTTCACAAAAATGTTTCTTAAATTGTTTTGTGTTAGTACCAGTTCATGTTAATGTGCACAAACTATGATGTGCAGGTAAAATGACGAGTTACAAAATTGCAGCTTCTAAAATGTACCTGTAGCAAGAACATTTTTAAAATTAATTAATTATACACTGAATAAAATTACAAATATATACTATTTATATTTTAAATTAATTCTTGAGATTATTTTTCCTTTAATAGAAACACTATCATTTTTATATTAATTACAATGTGAATCCATGGATCCATGCAATTTTTTATTTGTTAAAAAACTTGGAATCAATTACAGCAATAGAATGAGAGTTAATATATAGCTTCAAAAAGGCAATAAAATTGCTAAAGTATTTACTTACAGAAATCCTCGGATAAGAAGAAGAAAAGAGAGTGGAGGAGTAAGAGAAAGAAAATGGAGAAAGCTATTCTCAGTCTCTAAACTTATTAAGTATGCATTTACGTATGGTGAAATATAGTATTTGAAATTGTCAACGTGTCGACTGGGTTTTAACCTAAAATTTGTTCATCTTTAGCTACAGTGTAGACTATCACCAAACTTTTCTAATTATATGAACTTCACCTTCCAATGTAATTCAAAAAGGGATCTGAATTTGAACTTTAAGCACACTGCTTGCTCGTTTGGTTGTGTTTTTCTTTATACTGTTCCCAGCTAAGACTTCTCTCTTTAGTTACAAAAACATTCTGGTGATTCTCCTTCACAATTTACATAATTGGTTTTAAAGTGTTGCTTCAAGAATCATAGTTTCACGTAGTTGTTGCTAGGAATTTTCTTGTTCAAGAGATGCCACTTTTCAGGCTTATTTGCATTTTTCCAATAATTAAAACACATTTTAAGTATTTACTTATTTTGTTGTGTTCTGAAAGACCCTGCTTTCATCTACTTTATTGGTTATGACGGGGTGAAGTTATTGTAGTTCACTGTCAATTTCTTTGTGGAGACATCAACGTTATGTCATTCATAGTCTTTGTACTTTCACATCTTATACAGAATGAAATTGTTCTCTGCACATTTCACTAGTGTCAACCTATTGTCTCAAGAATCATATTTTTTAAATAATTTTTATTGTGCCTTAAGTGAAAGTTTACAAATCAAGTCAGTCTCTTACACATAAACCCACGTACACCTTGCTACACACTCCCTATTACTCTGCCCCTAATGAGACAGCCTGCTCTCTCCCTCCACTTTCTCTTTTCGTGTCCATTTCACCAGCTTCTAACCCCCTCTACCCTCTCACCTTCCCTCCAGGGGGTAAATGCCAACATAGTCTCAAGTGTCCACCTGATCCAAAAAGCTCACTCCTCACCAGCACCCCTCTCCAATGCCTTGTCCAGTCCAATCTATGTCTGAAGAGTTGGCTTCGAAAATGGTTCCTGTCCTGGGCCAACAGAAGGTCTGGGGGCCATGACCACCGGGGTCCTTCTTGTCTCAGTCAGACCAATAAGACCATGTGCAATAATATATGCACATGGGTGTGCATATATCTGTTCGTGTAAAGGCTTTTATTTCTCTAGGATATGTTCCAAGGAGTGGGATTGCTGGATCCTATGGGAGTTCTATTTCTAGCTTTTTAAGGAAGCGCCAAATCAATTTCCAAAGTGGCTGTACCATTTTACCTCCCCACCAGCAGTGTTCCAATCTCTCCACAGCCTCTCTAATATTTATTTTTTTGTGTTTTTTGGATTAGTGCTAGCCTTGTTGGAGTGAGGTGAAATCTCATTGTAGTTTTGATCTGCATTTCTCTAATGGCTAATGATCATGAACATTTCCTCATATATCTGTTAGCTACCTGAATGTCTTCTTCAGTGAAGTGTCTATTCATATCTTTTGCTCATTTTTTAATTGGGTTATTTGTCTTTTTGCAGTTGAGTTTTTACAGTATCGTAGATTTTCGCGATCAGGCGCTGATCAGAAATGTCATAGCTAAAAACTTTTTCCCAGTCTGTAGGTAGTCTTTCTACCCTTTTGGTGAAATCTTTGGATGAGCATAGGTGTTTGATTTTTAGGAGCTCCCAGTTATCTGGTTTTTCTTCTACGTTCTTTATAATGTTTTGTATTCTGTTTATGCCACGTATTAGGGCTCCTAGATTTTATATTTAGGTCTTTGATCCATTTGAGTTCGTTTTTGTGCATGGAGTGAGGTATGGGTCTTGTTTCATTTTTTTGCACATAGATATCCAGTTATGCCAGCACCATTTGTTAAAAAGACTGTCTTTTCCCCATTTAACTGATTTGGGACCTTTGTCAAATATCAACTGCTCATATGTGGATGAATTTATGTCTGAATTCTCAATTTTGTTCCATTGGTCCATGTATCTGCTGTTGTACCAGTACCAGGCTGTTTTGACTACTGTGGCGGTATAATAGGTTCTAAAATCAGGTAAAGTAAGGCCTCCCATTTTGTTCTTCTTTTTCAGTAATGCCTTATTTATCTGGGGCCTCTTTCCCTTCCATATGAAGTTGGTGATTTGTTTCTCCATCTCATTAAAGAATGTTGTTGGGATTCGGATCGGAATTGCATTAAATGTGTAGATTGCTTTTGGTAGAATAGACATTTTTATAATGTTGTGTTCCTATCCACGAGCAAGGTATGTTCTTCCACTTATGTAAGTCTCTTTTGGTTTCTTGCAGAAGTGTACTGTAGTTTTCTTTGTATAAGTCTTTTACATCTCTGGTAAGATTTATTCCTATGTATTTTATAAGAATCATATTTTTAACAACCTATATGCCTTCCTAAAGAATATTGACATCACAAAAACTTGATATGATGAACTGAAAAGAACAGAACCTTACCTTTGTGGCATTCTTGCTCAAAATATACAACCTTACTCTAATCGTCAGAAAACATTGGGCAAAACCGAATTGAAGGACATGTTACAAAAGAGCTGATCAGCGCTCTTCAAAAGTTTCAATCAAGGTCAGGGAAGACTCAAGGAAAACTTACATATTGGCAGAGTCTAAGAAGAAATACTTAAATGCAATGTAGGATCCTAGATAGAAAATAAAAAGGCACTAGAGGAAAAATATGTGAAATTTGAATAAGATCTGCAGTTTAGTAAATAATATTGAAGCAATGTTAATTTTCTGTTCTTGGTAATTTTCCTTGTTGTTGTTGTTATGTACCATCAAGTTGATTTGACTTATAGCAACCCCATGTAACAGAGCAGAACTACCTCTTAAAGTTTTCTGGCCTGTAATCTTTATAGGAGAAAATTACCTGGTCTTTCTCCTGCAAAGCCACTGGGTGCATTCAAACTGCTGAACTTTTTGTTAGCAGCCAAGCATTTAACCTTCATGCCACCATGGCTCCTAGGATAATTGTTCCATGGTGGTGTAAACTGTTAACATTAAGGGAAACAGAGTGAGGGATATAAAGGAACTCTTTGTACTATTGTTGCAATATTTTGGAAAGCTTGTAATTAGTCCAATATTTTTTAAAGGTTTAAAAATACATGATTTTTAATTTATTATATGTTAAAAAAAACTCACGGATGAATAAAAACCACACAGACCAGAGTTTTCATTATATTTTTTAAAATGAATTTAGCGTTCTTATATACAGTGATAAGATAGTGGAACATATCTGTAATTTCTAAAATTAAAAAAAAAATTACAAGAGCAAGCTAACTTGATCACTAGGAGTCAGTGTGTTTGAGTAGCCAGTCTTCTGTGTGTCTGTTTATCTTCTGCTCTGGAGGACTCGCTATGAGCCAGAATTGACTTGACAGCAACAGCTTTGGTTTATTTAGAGAACTAGCGTTACCTATGCAGTCCAGTAACAGCTGTTCCTTTTATTTTGCTGTAATAGTGAACTCTGTTGACTCTAACACTAGTGGAGTGATCGACTCAGGATGACCCTGGCAAAGGATATGAGTTTCTTTAACATGAATGATGTATACAACTAACTACATATCAGTCTGTATAATGAGCAAGTTAGGCAGCAGCGATCTTAGTATGAATTGATTTTCCATGAGCTCCGAGAACCCAAGGAGGATGGGGGTTAGGGTGGCAAGGATCTTACAGATCCTTCCAGTAGATTCCTTGTCTTCTTACAGATATTTTATACCCACCCAAAACTTTTCTTTAGACTTGGGCTTTGAGCATGTCTGCCAGACAGAGAAAGTTACTGGCAATAGCTATAGCACATGTTTAATCTATCTGCCAGACTGGGTGAAAGAAAGTTCCACTTCTCAGAAGTATTTTGCCCTAAAAGGTCCAAAAGTTAGGCCAGATTAGTCTTTCCGTGTAATCACTCTGACATTAATATTTAATGTTCTCACAATAGCACCTCAGTAGGCTTATCTTTCTCTCCTTCCCTAAACATTTTTTATATCTTAGGTAGAAAACAAAACAAATGCCTCTCAGTATTATCGCAATTAAGTCCATTATCTACCCAAAGATGACAGGATATTATTTTGTCAAATAAAATAAGTCAAAGTATTTCACTTTCACTTGGTAATTAAATAATTTTTGTCCCTTTTTCTCCCCACCAAATCCCTACCTGTTAAGGTAAAAATTAAGGCACAAACTGGTTTGTTTATTCTCTGACATTAGCAATCCAGGGTCAACTTAATGCGAAGGTTTCCAAATTTTGCGGGACTTAGAACTACCAGGTTACAACCCATAACAAAAGAATCAGAATATTTAGGGGTGAGAACCAGGCACCAGTATTTTACATCAATTTTGCAAATAAAATAAGAAAACTTTCTGCTGAAAAGCACTTAAAAATTTTAATAAACTAAAATAAATATTTTTTAAAAGTTATTGCTGAAAAAAAAATAAATTAAGGTAACTCACGGAAGAGGAGACCCACATGACCAATAATCAAATGAAGAATGTTTGAACTCATTAGTAATTAGGAAAATACAAATTAAAACAATAATTACCTACAGTTTCACACCCATTAAATTGGCAAAAAAAAAGTATTTAAATAGCAATAACTAATGGCAAGGTGTGGGGCAAAGGGAACTCTCACTCACTGCTGGCAGATTCGTAAATTGACACAGCCTCTTTGGAAAGCAATTTCACAATCTCTAGTGACGTTGAAGATGCACAGATATTGTAATTCTGCAATTACATTTCCCGGAGAAATGGATGCGGATGCCCAGGGAGATCTGTGCAAGACTGGTCATTATAGCAGTGTTTGTAATATTAAAAAATTCAAAATAATTTGAATTTCCATTCACGGGAGTAAATCAAGAAAGTTGTGCTGTTCACGCTGTAGAATGCTGTTGTTGTTAGGTGCCATCAAGTCAGTTCCAATTCATAAAGACCCTATGTACTACGTAACAAAACATCACCAGATCCTTCACCATGCTCACAACCGTTGTTATGCTTAAGACCATTGTTGCAGCCATCGTGTCAATCCATTTTGTTGAAGGTCTTCCTCTTTTTTCTAACCTGGTACCCTACAAAGCATGATGTCTTTCTCCAGGGACTGATCCCTCCTGATAACATGATGTGCAAAGTATGTATTATGAAGTCTTGCCATCCTTGCTTCTAAGGAGCATTCTGTTTGTACCTCTTCTAAGACAGATTTGTTCATTCTTTTGGCAGTCCATGGTACATTTGATATTCTTTGCCAACACCACAATTCAAAGGCATCAATTCTTCTTCGCCCTTCCTTATTAATTGTCCAGCTTTTACTTGTATAAGATTTGATTGAAAATACCATGGTTTGGATTAGGCACACCTTAGTCTTCAAGGTGAGAGCATACAACTACTAAAATGAAGGAACAAGAGCCTTTTCTATCACCATGGATAATTATAAACAGTATTGCTAAGTAAGTAAATTCCAGAAAGATCATAAAGTCTAATAAAAACTCATATAACATAATGTATGCAAAATATACTACATGCTATTTGGAGAAAACTACATATAAAATAATATGTAAAAATATACATGAAAAAGTGAATGTCAAATTCAAGGTAAAGGCTAAGTCAGAGTAAGAACAATGTAGATGCGATCTGGGAAGAATAACTTGAAGCGTTCTATTATATTTTATATCGGAAACTTGGTAGTGGGTGCACAAGTGTACCTTATATTATTAAATATACTTTTACATGCCAGAAATATCATTTACCAGACAACAAATTGCTTCTTGTACACTTCAACCACTGAAAATTTCATGCCTCCATTTTATACTCTTTTCTATTTGGAAGTCACCTAGCATAAGTAGAAAATCATTTCTGAACCCCTGCTTGTGACTTCATTTTTAAACTGTAATTATAAAGCTCTAAAAGTAGAGAGTTTTAATGCACACATTTTAGATCAGGATTGCTGACAGTATATGTTTTAACCTATAATTGTTTTTCAAAGTGAGTAAGTGGAGCCCTGGTGGTACAGTGGTTAAGAGCTACAGCTGCTAACAAAAAGGTCAGCAGTTTTAATCCACAGCAGCTCCTTGGAAATCCTATGGGGCAGTTCTACTTTGTCTTGTAGGGTCACTACGTGTTGGTATCTACTTGACGGCAGTAGATTTTTTTAAGTAGTGATTTTTTTTTTTTTTTAGATTGTTGCCATTCTCTTTGCTCCATGCCACATCTAAAAATTTAAAGTTCCTGTTTCTCTGAGTGCTTCTAAAGGGAAAGTTGCCTGCATGAGAATTAAATAAATTCTCAGCTCTAATCACTCACACAAACAATAATAGAGAAGGTAAAATTTTCTCTGGCCACTCCAGCATCCTCACGCTGTCTGCCAATATCCCCCCCTTACCAATTTCACCTCAGGTATTGTAATCCAAGGTTTCAATTACAGTTTATCTTTTCCGTTGGACATTCCTTCTAATTGTTCTCAGTTCTCTGTTTCAGTGAATACTTTGGTTCCTCTAGTTTTATCAAAAGTTGATAAAATTAACATTGGGTGGCAAATGGAGGCTGTTTACACTCTTCCCTGTGGAGTAAGGATGCCATCTGCAACAGGGTTTATGGAGACCATTCTCCATTGGGGAAAAAAAAATAATAATGTCCCAAGGATCATCTGGAAATAAATCTGGCAAGCCAGCATAATCTTGCTTCCCTTTGACTCTTTTTTTTTTAATTTTATTGTGTTTTAGGTGAAAGTTTATAGCACAAAATAGTTTTTTATTCAAAAATTTTATACACAAATTGTTCTGTGACATTGATTGCAACCCCTGCAACACGTCAGCACTCTCCCTCTTTTCCTTTACATCCCAGGTTCCCCATGTCCATTCATCCAATTCTTCTGCCCCTTCCTGCCTTCTCATCTTTGCTTTTGGTCAGGTGTTGCCCATTTGGTTTCATATACTTGATTGAACTAAGAAGCCTGTTCCTCACTTGTGTTATTTTTTTTGTTTTATAGACCTATTTAATCTTTGGCTAAGAGCTGGACTTCAAGAGTGGCTTCAGTTCTAAATTAGCAGGGTGTCCGAGGACCATAATCTTAGGGCCTCCTCCAGGCTCCGTCAGACCAATAAGTCTGTTTTTGTTTTTTGTTTTTTTTTAACTTTTATTGAGCTTCAAGTGAACGTTTACAAATCAAGTCAGTCTGTCACATATAAGTTTATATACATCTTACTCCTTACTTCCACTTGCTCTCCCCCTAATGAGTCAACACTCCAAGTCTCTCCTTTCGTGACAATTTTGCCAGCTTCCAACTCTCTCTATCCTCCCATCTCCCCTCCAGACAGGAGATGCCAACACAGTCTCAAGTGTCCACCTGATATAATTAGCTCACTCTTCATCAGCATCTCTCTCTGACCCACTGTCCAGTCCCTTTCATGTCTGATGAGTTGTCTTCGGGAATGGTTCCTGTCCTGTGCCAACAGAAGGTTTGGGGACCATGCCCGCCGGGATTCCTCTAGTCACAGTCAGACCATTAAGTATGATCAGGGCAGTCATCGATTGTGGCCGGGCACCAACTAGTTCTTCTGGTCTCAGGATAATGTAGGTCTCTGGTTCATGTGGCCCTTTCTGTCTCTTGGGCTCTTAGTTGTCGTGTGACCTTGGTGTTCTTCATTCTCCTTTGCTCCAGGTGGGTTGAGACGAATTGATGCATCTTAGATGGCCGCTTGTTAGCATTTAAGACCCCAGACGCCACATTTCAAACTGGAGTGCAGAACATTTTCATACTAGAATTATTTTGCCAATTGACTTAGAAGTCCCCTTAGAGCATGGTTCCGCTGACCGCCCTTGCTCCTCTGACCTTTGAAGCATTCAGTTTATCCCGGAAACTTCTTTGTTTTTGATCCAGTCCAATTGAGCTGACCTTCCACGTATTGAGTGCTGTCCTTCCCTTCACCTGAAGCAGTTCTTATCTACTAATTAATCAGTAAAAAACCCTCTCCCTCCCTCCCTCCCTCCTCCCCTCATAGCCACAAGAGTATGTGTTCTTCTCAGTTTATACTATTTCTCAAGATCTTAAAATAGTGGTCTTATACAATATTTGTGCTTTTGCCTCTGACTAATTTCACTCAGCATAATGCCTTCCAGGTTCCTCCATGTTATGAAATGTTTCACAGATTCGTCACTGTTCTTTATTGATGTGTAGTATTCCATTGTGTGAATATACCACAATTTGTTTACCCATTCATCCGTTGATGGACACCTTGGTTGCTTCCAGCTTTTTGCTATTGTAAACAGAGCTGCAATAAACATGGGTGTGCATATATCTGTTTGTGTGAAAGCTCTTGTTTCTCTAGTGTATATTCCAAGGAGTGGGATTTCTGGGTTGTATGGTAGTTCTATTTCTAACTGTTTAAGATAACGCCAGATAGATTTCTAAAGTGGTTGTACCATTTCACATTCCCACTGGCAGTGTATAAGAGTTCCAATCTCTCCGCAGCCTCTCCAACATTTATTATTTTGTGTTTTTTGGATTAATGCCAGCCTTGTTGGAGTGAGATGGAATCTCATCGTAGTTTTAATTTGCATTTCTATTTTTTTTAATGGCTAATGATCGAGAACATTTTTTCATGTGTCTATTAGGTGCCTGAATATCTTCTTTAGTGAAGTGTGTGTTCATTTCCTTTGCCCGCTTCTTGATTGGGTTGTTTGTCTTTTTGTGGTTGAGTTTTGACAGAATCATGTAGATTTTAGAGATCAGGCGCTGGTCTGAGATGTCATAGCTGAAAATTCTTTCCCAGTCTGTAGGTGGTCTTTTTACTCTTTTGGTGAAGTCTTTAGATGAGCATAGGTGTTTGATTTTTAGGAGCTCCCAGTTATCTGGTTTCTCTTCATCATTTTTGGTAATGTTTTGTATTCTGTTAATGCCTTGTATTAGGGCTCCTAGGGTTGTCCCTATTTTTTCTTCCATGATCTTTATCGTTTTAGTCTTTATGTTTAGGTCTTTGATCCACTTGGAGTTAGTTTTTGTGCTTGGTGTGAGGTATGGGTCCTGTTTCATTTTTTTGCAAATAGATATCCAATTATGCCAGCACCATTTGTTAAAAAGACTATCTTTTCCCCAATTAACTGACACTAGGCCTTTGTCAAATATCAGGTGCTCATATGTGGTTGGATTTATATCTGGGTTCTCAATTCTGTTCCATTAGTCTATGTGCCTGTTGTTGTACCAATACCAGGCTGTTTTGACTACTGTGGCTGTATAATAGGTTCTGACATCAGGTAGCGTGAGGCCTCCCACTTTCTTCTTCTTTTTCAGTAATGCTTTGCTTATCCGAGGCTTCTTTCCCTTCTATATGAAGTTGGTGATTTGTTTCTCTATCACCTTAAAAAATGACATTGGAATTTGGATCGGAAGTGCATTGTATGTATAGATGTCTTTTGGTAGAATAGACATTTTTACTATGTTAAGTCTTCCTATCCATAAGCAAGGTATGTTTTTCCACTTAAGTAAGTCCTTTTTTAATTTCTTGTAGTAGAGCTTTGTAGTTTTCTTTGTATAGGTCTTTTATATCCTTGGTAAGATTTATTCCTAAGTATTTTATCTTCTTGGGGGCTACTGTGAATGGTATCGATTTGGTTATTTCCTCTTCGGTGTTCTTTTGGTTGATGTAGAGGAATCCAAGTGATTTTTGTATGTTTATCTTATAACCTGAGACTCTGCCAAACTCTTCTATTAGTTTCGGTAGTTTTCTGGAGGATTCCTTAGGGTTTTCTGTGTATAAGATCATGTCATCTGCAAATAGAGATAATTTGACTTCCTCCTTGCCAATCCGGATGCCTTTTATTTCTTTGTCTAGCCTAATTGCCCTGGCTAGGACTTCTAGCACGATGTTGAACCAGAGCGGTGATAAAGGGCATCCTTGTCTGGTTCCCGTTCAAATGCTTTCAGGTTCTCTCCCTTTAGAATGATGTTGGCTGTTGGCTTTGCATAGATGCGCTTTATTATGTTGAGGAATTTTCCTTCGATTCCTATTTTGGTGAGAGTTTTTATCATAAATGGGTGTTGGACTTTGTCAAATGCCTTTTCTGCATCAATTGATAAGATCATGTGGTTTTTGTCTCTTGTTTTATGTATATGGTGGATTACATTAATGGTTTTTCTGATATTAAACCAGCCTTGCATACCTGGTATAAATTCCACTTGATCGTGGTGAATTGTTTTTTTAATATGTTGTTGAATTCTATTGGCTAGGATTTTGTTGAGGATTTTTGCGTCTATGTTCATGAGGGATATAGGTCTGTAATTTTCTTTTTTTTGTAATGTCTTTACCTGGTTTTGGTATCAGGGAGATGGTAGCTTCATAGAATGAGTTGGATAGTATTCCGTCTTTTTCTATGCTTTGAAATACCTTCAGTAGTAGTGGTGTTAACTCTTCTCTGAAGGTTTGGTAGAACTCTGCAGTGAAGCCGTCCGGGCCAGGGCTTTTTTTTGTTGGGAGTTTTTTGATTACCGTTTCAATCTCTTTTTTTCTTATGGGTCTATTTAGTTGTTCTACTTCTGAATGTGTTAGTTTAGGTAGGTAGTGTTTTTCCAGGAATTCATCCATTTCTTCTAGGTTTGCAAATTTGTTAGAGTACAATTTTTTGTAATAATCTGATATGATTCTTTTAATTTCAGTTGGGTCTGTTGTGATGTGGCCCTTCTCGTTTCTTATTCGGGTTATTTGTTTCCTTTCCTGTATTTCTTTAGTCAGTCTGGCCAATGGTTTATCAATTTTGTTAATTTTTTCAAAGAACCAGCTTTTGGCTTTGTTAATTCTTTCAATTGTTTTTCTGTTCTCTAATTCATTTAGTTCAGCTCTAATTTTTATTATTTGTTTTCTTCTGGTGCCTGATGGATTCTTTTGTTGCTCACTTTCTATTTGTTCAAGTTGTAGGGACAGTTCTCTGATTTTGGCTCTTTCTTCTTTTTGTATGTGTGCATTTATCGATATAAATTGCCTTCTGAGCACTGCTTTTGCTGTGTCCCAGAGGTTTTGATAGGAAGTATTTTCATTCTCGTTGCATTCTATGAATTTCCTTATTCCCTCCTTGATGTCTTCTATAACCCAGTCTTTTTTCAGGAGGGTATTGTTCATTTTCCAAGTATTTGATTTCTTTTCCCTAGTTTTTCTGTTATTGATTTCTAGTTTTATTGCCTTGTGGTCTGAGAAGATGCTTTGTAATATTTCGATGTTTTGGATTCTGGAAAGGTTTGTTTTATGACCTAATATGTGGTCTATTCTAGAGAATGTTCCATGTGCACTAGAAAAAAAAGTATACTTTGCAGCAGTTGGGTGGAGAGTTCTATATAAGTCAATGAGGTCAAGTTGGTTGATTGTTGTAATTAGGTCTTCCGTGTCTCTATTGAGCTTCTTACTGGACGTCCTGTCCTTCTCCAAAAGTGATGTGTTGAAGTCTCCTACTATAATTATGGAGGTGTCTATCCCACTTTTCAATTCTGTTAAAATTTGATTTATGTATCTTGCAGCCCTATCATTGGGTGCATAAATATTTAATATGGTTATGTTTTCCTGATCAGTTGTTCCTTTTATCATTATGTAGTGTCCTTCTTTATCCTTTGTGGTGGATTCAAGTCTAAAGTGTATTTTTTCAGAAATTAATATTGCTACTCCTCTTCTTTTTTGCTTGTTGTTTGCTTGATATATTTTTTTCCATCCTTTGAGTTTTAGTTTGTTTGTGTCTCTAAGTCTAAGGTGTGTCTCTTGTAGGCAGCATATAGACGGATCGTGTTTCTTTATCCACTCCGAGACTCTCTGTCTCTTTATTGGTGCATTTAGTCCATTTACATTCAGCGTAATTATAGATAAATCAGTGTTTTTTTTTAAGTGTTTAGTGTTGTCATTTTGATGCCTTTTATGTGTGTTGTTGACAATTTCATTTTTCCACATACTTTTTTGTGCTGAGACGTTTTTCTTAGTAAATTGCGAGATCTCATTTTCGTAGTGTTTGACTTTATCTTTGTTAAGTTGTTACGTTTTTCTTGGTTTTTATCTTGAGTTATGGAGTTGTTATACCTCTTTGTGGTTACCTTAATATTTACACCTATTTTTCTAAGTAAAAACGTAACTTGTATTGTTCTATATCGCCTTGTATCACTCTCCATATGGCAGTTCTATGCCACCTGTATTTAGTCCCTCTTTTTGATTATTGTGATCTTTTACATTTTGATTTCAGTGTTTCCCTGTTATGAGCATTTTTTTTAATTAATCTTAATTTGTTTTTGTGATTTCCCTATTTGAGTTGATATCAGGATGTTTTGTTTTGTGACCTCGTGTTGTACTGGTATCTGATATTATTGGTTTTCTGACCAAACAATATCCTTTAGTATTTCTTGTAGCCTTGGTTTGGTTTTTGCAAATTCTCTAAACTTGTGTTTATCTGTAAATATCTTATTTTTGCCTTCATATTTCAGAGAGAGTTTTGCTGGATAGATGATCCTTGGCTGGCAGTTTTTCTCCTTCAGTTTTCTGTATATGTCATCCCATTCCCTTCTTGCCTGCATGGTTTCTGCTGAGTAGTCTGAACTTATTCTTATTGATTCTCCCTTGTAGGAGATCTTTCTTTTATCCCTGGCTGCTTTTAAAATTTTCTCTTTATCTTTGGTTTTGACAAGTTTGATGATAATATGTCTTGGTGTTTTTCTTTTTGGATCAATCTTAAATGGGGTTCGATGAGCATCTTGGATAGATATCCTTTCGTCTTTCATGATGTCAGGGAAGTTTTCTGTCAGGAGATCTTCAACTATTTTCTCTGTGTTTTCTGTCCTCCCTCCCTGTTATGGGACTTCAATCACACGCAAGTTATCCTTCTTGATAGGGTCCCACATGATTCTTAGGGTTTCTTCATTTTTTTTAACTCTTTTATCTGTTCTTTTTTCAGCTATGTTGGTGTTAATTCCCTGGTTCTCCAGATTTCCCAGTCTGCATTCTACTTGCTCGAGTCTGTTCCTCTGACTTTCTATTGCGTTGTCTAATTCTGTAATTTTATTGTTAATCTTTTGGATTTCTGAATGCTGTCTCTGGATTCTTGCAACTTATTAATTTTTCCGCCATGTTCTTGAATAATCTTTTTGAGTTCTTCAACTGTTTTATCAGTGTGTTCCTTGGCTTTTTCTGCAGTTTGCCTTATTTTGTTTCTGATGTCTTGAAGCATTCTGTAAATTAGTTTTTTATATTCTGTATCTGATAATTCCAGGATTGTATCTTCATTTGGGAAAGATTTTGATTCCTTTGTTTGGGGGGTTGTAGAAGCTGTCATGGTCTGCTTCTTTATGTGGTTTGATATCGACTGCTGTCTCCGAGCCATCACTGGGAAACTTGTTTTTCCAGAAATTCCACTAAAAAAAAAAATGCAGTCAGATACCTATTAGAACTGCCTTTGGATTATAACCGCCACCTTGTTCTCTGTAAGGATGAAAGTCCGAGATTTGGATCATATATGCTTGGCTGTAGCTGGTTCTGTGTTTTTAGTCCAATTAGGGATGGATTTTTGGTCCCTGCATTTTTTGCGGTTCCTTCTCTCAGGCCGGAAGAGTGGGCTAGGAAAAGACCAAAAGAAAAAAAAACCAAAGGTGGGGGATGCAAAGCCGCCGCTGAGCCAGAGCTGTTCTACCTCTGGCTCAGGAAATTCCAATGTTAATGAAGCCGACTGGGGAGGGTGGGGGAGGGATCAGAGAGGTAGGAGAGTAGCACCTCGGAATATAGCCAGAGTTGCTTGTCTTGCTTGGAATGACTATTATATCTGAGATTCCCGCGGGGCGTGTCACCTCTGTGTGTTGGCTGTGTGGAGATTGCCCCCGGGGGTCTGGCCCACTGAAGCCACGGTCAGATCCTCCGCTGCCAGTCCAAATCCTAGCGTCAAGGTTCCCCTGCTGGGATGCTTTACTCCCGGCTCCAAAATCAGACGCTGCCTCCCGGGGATTTCTCGTCCCTCCAGCGGCATCGCCGCACCGCCACCGTGGACCTCCTGGACCCCCTCTGGGGTTAGTTCAGGGGAGTAGGGCTGCGCCGCATGCTTGCACCGTGACAGCGCCCAGTCAAATACCCAGCGCCAGGGTTCCCCGCCTGGGATGCAGCACTCCCGGTTCCAAAACTAGTCGCTGTCTCCCGGGGAGTTCTCCCAGCAGCTGCTTCGCCATGCTGCCCACGCGGACGGGCTGGGCCCCCTCCCGGGTTCAGTTCAGGGGGGTAGTGCTGTGCCCCTTGTTTGCACCGTCACAAGATTTATGAGTTCAGCTCCTCTGGGCCCAGATGCCCGGCGCCAAGGTTACCTGACTGGGACACTGGCTCCAGGCTCTGAAAACAGTCACTGCTTCCCCGTATTTGTTCGTTTTCCGTCTCTAAATCTGTGTTTGTTGTTCAGGGTTCGTAGATTGTTATGTATGTGATTGATTCACTTGTTTTTCTGAGTCTTTGTTGCAAGAGGGATCCGGGGTAGCGTCTACCTAGTCCGGCATCTTGGCCCCACCTCAAGTCTGGTCTTTTTTTGTGAACTTGAATTTTGTTCTACATTTTTCTCCCACTCTGCTCAGGACCCTCTATTATTATTCCAGTTTGTGGTGGTAGTTGGGCTCAGTCTGGTGGAGGCTGTGATTCATGTGGTCCATTAGTCCTTCAGAGTAATACTTTCCTTGTGCCTTTGGTTTTCTGCATTCTCCTTTACTACAAATGTTATGGGATCAATCGGTTATCCCTTTCACTTTTTAAAGTCATCATTTAAATCACCTAAACTATTAGTTAGGACAAGGAGCACTTGCAGCATTTTTAAACTGTTTGGCTGCTAACTGAAAGGTTTGGAACTTTGAGCCCATCATTTTCTTCATGGGAGAAAGATGTGGCAGTCAACTTCAGTAAAAATTACAGCTTTGGAAACCTTGTGGAGAAGTTTTACTCTGTCCTATAGGGTCACTAGGAGTTGGGATCAACTCAACTGTGCTTAAGAGTTTTAAAATTGAGGTGTTTAACTCATATCAGAATGATTGGCCCAGATCTAAGCCCGGACTCCTTCTTGTTGTTATCGTTAGGTGTAATTCGGTCTGTTCTAACTCATAGTGACCCCGTGTACAACACAACTAAACTCTGCCCAGTCCTGTGCCATCCTCACCATTGTTGCTATGCTACAGCCCGCTGTTGCAGTCACTGTGTCAACCCATCTCATTGAGGCTCTTCATCCTTTTTGCAGACCCTCTACTTTACCAAGCATGATGTCCCTCTCCAGGGCCTGGATCCTCCTGATAACATGCCCAAAGTACATGAGGCAAAGTCTCACTATCCTCACTTACAAGGAACACTCTACACTTCTCCCAAGCCAGATTTGCTCTTTCTTCAGGCAGTCCTTGGTATGTTCAATATTCTTCACCAACACCATAATTAAAAGGTGTTAATTCTTCTTCGGTCTTCCTTATTCATAGCCCAGCTTTCTCATGCATATGCCAAGATTGAAAATATCATGGCTTGGGTAAAGCAGACCTTAGTCCTCAAAGTGACATCTTTGATTTTTAACACTTCAAAGAGGTCTTTTGCAGCAGATTTGCCCATTGAAATGCATGTTGATTTCTTGACTCTTGCTTCCATGGAAGTTAATTGTGGATCCAAGTAGAATGAAATCCTTGGCACCTTCAATATTTACATGATGTTGCTTACTGGTCCAGTTGTTAGAATTTTTGTTTTCTTCATGTTGAGGTACAATCCATACTGAAAGCTGTAGTCCTAGATCTTCATCAGTAAGTGGTTCAAGTTCTCTTTGCCTTTAGTAGGTTGTTAATGAATCTTCCTCCAATCCTATGTTCTTTTTCATATAGTCCAGCTTCTCAGATTATTTGCTCAGCATACAGATTAAATAAGTATGGTGAAAGGATACAACCCTGAGAGATACCTTTCCTGATTTTAAACCATGCAGTATACCCTTGTTCTGTTCAAAAGCCTACCTCTTAGTCTATGTACAGGTTCCTCATGAGCACAATGAAGTGTTCTGGAAACTTCATTCTTACAAATGTTATCCATAGTTTGTTACGATCCACATAGTCCAATGCCTTTGCAAAGTCATTAAAACACAAGTAAACATCTTTCTGGTATTGTCTGCTTGCAGCCAAGATCTATCTGACATCAGCAATGATATACCTTTTTTTCTGTCCTCTTCTGAATCCAGCTGGAATTTCTGGCAGTTCCCTGCCAATGTAATGCTGCAAACATTTTTGAATTATCTTCAACAAAATTTTACTTGTGTGTCATATTAATGATATTGTTTGATAATTTCTACATTCTGTTGGAGCACCTTTCTTTGGAATGGCCACGAATATGAATCTCTTCCAGTTGGTTGGCCAGGTAGCTGCCTTCCAAATTCCTTGGCATAGATGAGTGAACAGCTTCAGTGCTGAATTCATTTGTTGAAACATCTCATTTGGTATTCCGTTAATTCCTGGACACTTGTTCTTCACCAATACCTTCAGTGCAGCTTGGGCTTTTTCCTTCATTACCATCAGCTCCTGATCATAAGCTACCTCTTGAAATGGTTGAATGTTGACCGATTCTTTTTGGTATTGTGACCCTGTGTATTCCTTCCATCTTTTGATGCTTTCTGAGTCATTCAATATTTTGCCCATAGAGTTCTTCAAAATTGCAACTCGAGGCTTAATTTTTTTCTTTAGTTCTTTTAGCTTGGGAAATGCTGAGTGTGTTCTTCCCTTTTGATTTTCTAACTCCAGGTATTTGCACACTTCATCATAGTACTGTTCTTTGTTTTCTTGAACCACCCTTTGAAATATTCTGTTCAGCTCTTCTAGTTTATCATTTTTTCCACTCGCTTTAGCTACTGTACATTCAAGAGCAAGTTTCAGAGTTTATTCTGACATCCATTTTGGTCTTTTATTTTTTTCCTGTCTTTTTAGTGACCTTTTGCTTTCTTCATGTATGATGTCCTTAATGTCATCCCACATTTCGTCTGGTCTTTGTTCATTAGTGTTCAATACGTCAAATCTATTCTTGATATGGTCTCCAAATTCAGGTGGGATATACTCAAGTTTGTATTTTGGTTCTGCTGGACTTGTTTTAATTTTCTTCAGCTTCAACTTGAACTTGCACATTTGCAGTTGATGATCTGTTCCACATTCAGCCTCTCTCATTTCATGAACTATCCTGAAGTATAGCATTGTCAGTGATAAAATAATATCCATATGCCTACAATGAAGACCAGTTAATATGACTAATATTCAAATTTATGTACCAACCACTAATGCCCCAAAAGAGGAAAATGAAGATTTTTACCAACTTCTGCAGTTTGAAATTGATCTCACATGCAGTCAAGATGTATTGGTAATTACTGGTGATTGGGATGCAAAAGTTGGAAACACAGAAGAATTTGTAGTTGGAAAATATCACCTTGGTGATAGAAACAATGCCGAAGATCACATGATGGAATTTTGTAAGACCAATGACTTATTCAATGCAAATACATTTTTACAACAACATAAATGGTGACTGTACATGTGGACCTCACCAGGTAGAAAACAAGGAATCAAATCGCTAGACCTGATGGAAAAGCTCAACATCATTAGAAAGAACAAGACTCTGTCTTAGCTTAGCAAATTAGTTTTTCATTAGACAATTAATACACATATTATATTTTTACATTGGTTGGTAACCCCACAACATATCAGCACTCCCCACTTCTAGACCTTGTTTTTCCCATTACCAACTTTTCTGTCCCCTCCTGTTTTCTCTTCTTTGCCCCTGTGCTGGTGTGCCCATTTAGTCTTGTTTTGTTTTATGGGCTTGTCTAATCTGTGACTGAAGGGTGAATCTAAGGAGTGACTTCAGTACTGAGTTAAAATGGTGTCTGGGGGCCATAGTCTCAGAGTTTCTCCAGTACCTGTCAGAGAAGAAAGTCTGGTCTTTTTTGTGAGTTAGAATGTTGTTCTACATTTTTCCCCAGCTTGTCTGGGACCCTTTATCATGATCCCTGTCAGAGCAGATGGTGATGGTGATAGGGCACGATGTAGTTGTGTTAGACCCAGTCTGGTGGAGGCTGTGGTAGTTGTGGTCCATTAGTCATACAGACTAATCTTTCCCTTGTGTCTTTGTTTTCCTTCATTCTCCCTTGCTCCAGATGGGATGGGACCAGTGAAGTATCTTAGATGGCTGCTCACAAGCTTTTAAGACTCCAGAAACTACTCACAAAAGTATGAACTATGTTATACCTGCTGAGCTAGATGGCCACGGTTCCCAGCCCTCAGCCCAGAAATTCTGTCCCTCAGGGAGTTCAAATGTGTCTCTGAATCTTCCACGACCTTGCCTTGGTCGAGTTATGCTGACTTCCTCATTATTGTGTACTGTCCAACCCTTCACCCAAGTTACCACTTATCTATTGTCTAGTTAGTGTTTTCCCCTCCCCACCCCTCCTCTCCCTAGTGACCATCAACCATTGTTTCTTTCAGTGTGTAAACATTTTTATGAGTTTTTATAATAGTGATCTCATACAGTAATTGTCCTTTTGTGACTGACTTATTTCACTCAGCACAATGCATTCCAGACTCATCCATGTTGGGAGGTGTTTCGCAGATTCGTCATTGTTCTTAAAAAAAAAAAAAATCATTCATGAAAGGGTTAAACACTGGGCATGGAATTTCTTGGAGTGTCTTAGATCTTCCATGTTTACATCTTTAAACAGTAATAGTACTGCTGTTTGTTAATTAGAAACAAACATTCTACACAGCAAGATAAATCTCTCTTTTGTCTGTTAGTGACATAAGAAGTCCAAGATGGCTATTTAGCAGTCACAGTTCTAAATTTAATAGAAACATGTTTTGAATTCACTGAGATATTTATTTTTTATACTAGAGTAATATCTCCAAAACAGCAGAGCTTCAAAAGTCATGTGTATGGAAATCAATATTTTACGATGCAGCCAGCAATTGTAATTGGAAGCTACAACTTTTAACTTCTGACAATTTATTCCTTGGTCCATATTTCTAACTCTGGGAGAAACAACACTATATATATTAATTACTAGTTCAGCGCCTATACCACATTCCAAACCAAATCCCTTATAGCACCTTAACTGTGTTTTCAATAGAATATTTCCACTATTCCTTAAGGTATCTGCCTCTAGTGATAGGAGCTAAGGTAAAACTAATAAGCTTATAAGCATCAGTTTATTTTCTTTCTTTTCTTGCTAGAAAAAATAGTTTATTCATCAAAGAAATATCACATCAGATATATGAATGAATGAGGATTCAGTAAGGATACAAATGGCAGCAGAATGGTGGACAAGAAACACAAACTCATGACCTTAATAAATCCCTGTACTAGTAAGGGAAAATAACAATCCACTTCATGGTGGAAGACATTCTATATAATCAACCTGTCATTGGGAGACATATTGGTCCCCTCAAAATACAGTACCATGTGAAAGGCTCTGGATTGCTGATATCTAGCTCCCAGTGAATATCAAGTTGTTGTGGTAGCTAATTCAGCCTTGTTGATGAAAATAAATGATATCATGAGCTCCCTATTATGCACTCAGTGTGGTAGTTGGAGCAAAGGCTGATTAACAGGGTAGAGTATTTTGTCACCTGATTTTTGAGAGGCTTCTTGCAGTGGATATCATTTGATGAGCATTCACTTAAAACACATATGTTATCAATCTGAGTCTATAATGAAAAGTTCTTCATTCACCTCTTATCATCAACCCTATAATCTTGATTCTTCCAAGTTTTTATATACCTAACCAATCTACTAGCCTCTACCCATCAATCAGTGTAGACCTTTAACTCTGGCAGATCTCTCCAACCAGGCAAAGTGGATTATGAGATACAACTCTTAATATTTTACCAACTAGAGCAGGATTTTTCTTCTCCAGCACCTTTCAAAGTAGGGCTGTAATGCCATATGAGTCCAGATCCAGTTTGTGAGAACATATAAAGAAAAACTATCTGTAAACCAGCCAGTGAGCTACAGGGAACTTCCTGTGAAGCCATTAGCTATAGGATAAAGAAGAAATGGAATATGGCATAAATGGACCCATTTGGGATTGTGAGTCACCAATTAGGCTACTCATTTGTGTTTACAAAGTTAGCTTCAGCCGAATCCTGTATGTAAGGCTCTGTACACACCAGAATCAATGGTTTCATGAATCAGACAAGAACTGTTAAATGCTGGGTAGGTCAGATTCCAAGATTACCTTTTTTTTTTTTACCCAATGAGAAACACCCATAACATTCATTAAACCCAAGATAAAATAAAAATAGAGATTGATCATGAAGCAAAATAATTAAAAGGTACAAAACAAATTAAAAGAAAAATAGCTATCACTTGGAAGAAACATAAAAGAACTTGTATCTTTAGGAAGAGCCAAGTTACAGTAAAAGTAATGAGATGAAGAAAAATAGGATATTTTAAAAGTTGTAGATATAAAATATAAAATAAATTGATAATCCTTCAATTCAAGAGGATATGAAAAGGGTTAATGCTGGGTCAAGAAAAAGAAAATCAACACAAAGGTAGGAGGATATTGTTCAACATAAAACTTTTTATAATTTCTATTTTTTAATAATAACAATGAATTTTTATCTATTAAAATACAAAAAAAGTAAAATAAAGAGCAAGAAAGGAAGGTGAGAGGGAGGGCAGGAGGGAGGAAAGAAGTGAAGGAGGAACTAAGGAAAGAAATTTCAATACAATTAATTCCAAAGACAGGTCAAATATATTGATGTCTATTTGGGTTTTTGCTTGTTTGTATGTCCAGTCATTTTTAGAGTTATCTAGTCTGAGATACTCAGTCCTATAGAGTCGCTATGAGTCAGAATCGACTAGACAGCAATGGGTTTTTTTTTTTTTTTTTTTTTAGTCTGAGATATAGCTTGAAATAAATGGGAGATTATCTGGGAATTTATTTTAGTTTATAAAGACATTTCCTTCAGTAGCATTATTAGTTATAAAACGGCTCATCCTATATATACCTCGTCGGAAAATATATACTCTAGTAAAATGTAGCTTGACATTTGGAACAACAAAAAAATAGACTATAGACCAATATAAGGACGACAGTGGCACATGACTCTTAGAGATTTTGCTGAGCACTGAAAACAGGGATGAGAGTCAAAGTGGATTAACTTTCTTGAAGGAAATGAACTGGATTGATTGACTAATATTGGTGCAGGGCACTTGAGCTTCGTATTTCCCTGCTTTCTTACATGTCTTTTATGCTTCAGTTAGGTAAAGTTTCTTAAAGCATATTATTATGGATTGAATTGTGTTCCCCCAGAATATGGTCAACTTGGCTAGGCCATGATTCCCAGTATTGTGTGATTGTTCCCAATTTTGTCATCTGATGTGATTCTCCTGTTAGGGTTGTTGTTGTTAGGTTCAGTCAAGTCGGTTCTGACTCATAGAGACCCTATGTACAACAGAACGAAATACTATTCAGTCCTGCACCATCTTTGCAATCGTTGTTATGCTTGAGCTCATTGTTGTAGCCACCGTGTCAATCCACTTTGGTGAGGGTCATTCTCTTTTCTGCTGACCCTGCATTCTGCCAAGCATGATGTCCTTCACCAGGGACTGATCTCTCCTGACAACATGTCCAAAGTATGTAAGACAGTCTTATCATCCTTGTTTCTAAGCAGCATTCTGGCTGTACTTCCTCCAAGACAAATTTGTTCATGTTTTTGGCAGTCCATGGTATATTCAATATTCTTCACCAACACAATCCTAAGGTATCAATTCTTCTTTGGTCTTCCTTATTCATTGTCCAGCTTTCACATGCACATGATGCAATTGAAAATATCATGGCTTGGGTCAGGAGCACCTTAGTCGTCAGGGTGACATCTTTGTTTTCCAACACTTTAAAGAGGTCCTTTGCAGCAGATTTACACAATGCAATGTGTCTTTTGATTTCTTGACTGCAGGTTCCATGGCTATTGATTGTGGATCCAAGTAAAATGAAATCCTTGACAACTTAAATCTTTTCTTCATTTATCATGATGTTGCTTATTGGTACAGTTGTGAGGATTTTTGTTTTCTTTATGCTGAGGTGTAATCCATACTGAAAGCTGTGGTCTTTGATCTTCATCAGTAAGTGCTTCAAGTCCTCTTCACTTTCGGCAAGCAAGGTTGTGTCATCTGCATAACGCAGGTTGTTAATGAGTCTTCCTCCAATCCTGATGCCCCGTTCTTCTTCACATAGTCCAGCTTCTCAGATTATTTGCTCAGCAGATAATTGAATAAGAATGGCGAAAGAATACAATCCTGACGCATACCTTTCCTGACTTTAAACCAACCAGTATCCTTGTTCTATTTGAACACCTGCCTCTTGATCTGTGTAAACGTTCCTCATGAGCACAATTAGGTGTTCTGGAATTCCCATTCTTTGCAATGTTATCCATAATTTGTTATGATTCACACAGTCGAATGCCTTTGCATAGTCAATAAAACACAGGTAAACATTCTTCTGGTATTCTCTGCTTTCAGCCAGAATCTATCTGACATCAGCAATGATATCCCTGGTTCCACATCCTCTTCTGAAACCAGCCTGAATTTTTTACAGTTCCCTGTTGATATACTGCTACAGCCGTTTTTGAATGATCTTCAGCAAAATTTTGTTTGATTGTGATATTAATGATATTGTTCTATAATTTCCCCATTTGCTAGGATCACCTTTCTTGGGAATAGGCATAAATATGGATCTCCTCCAGTCAGTTGGCCAGGAAGTTATCTTCCGTATTTCTTGGCATATCAAGTGAGCACCTCCACTGCTGCATACGTTTGTTAGAACATCTCAATTGATATTCCGTTAATTCTTGCAGTTTGTTTTTCGCCAATACATTCAGAATAGCTTGGACTTCTTCCTTTAGTACCATCGTTCCTGATCATATGCTACCTCTCGAAATGTTTGAACATCGACTAATTCTTTTTGGTATAATGACTCTGTGTATTCCTTCCATCTTCTTTTGATGCTTCCTGGGTCGTTTAATATTTTCCCCATAGAATCCTTCACTATTGCAACTCAAGGCCTGAATTTTTTCCTCAGTTCTCTCAGCTTAAGAAAGTGATTTTCTTATGTGTTGTAAATCTTACCTCTGTGATGTTAATGAGGAAGGATCAGAGGCAGTTTTATTACTGAGGCAGGACTCAATATACAAGATTAACTTGTGTCTTAAGTCAGTCCCTTTTTCGAGATATAAAAGAGAGAAGCTAGCAGAGAGACAGGAAAACTTCATACCACCAAGCAAGCAGTGTTGGGAGCAGAGCGCATCATTTGGACTCAGGGTTCCTGCACTGAGAAGCTCCTAGATCAGGGGAAGATTGATGACAAGGACCTTCCCACCAAAGCTGACAGAGAGAAAGAGAGCCTTCCCCTGAAACTGGCACCCTGAATACAAACTTCTAGTCTCCCAGACTGTGGGAGAATAAATGTCTCTGCTAAAGCCATCCACTTGTGGTGTTTCTGTTACAGCAGCACTAGATAACTACGACACTTGCCAACATTCTACTCTCTCCAACTTTCAACCCTTTGCATATGCCACTCTGTCTACTTGGAACTGACTTCAACCACATCATTCAAGACCTCCTCCACACATCTACAAGCATCAGACCAAAGACTAAATATCATAAAGCTTAACTCTATCTTAACACTCATCATTATCCTTTTAACTATTTGTTAAATTGTTAGTATTTGTTTACCCAAATGTCTTAGTTATCTAGTGCTGTTATAACAGAAATAACACAAGTGGGTTGCTTTAACAAACAGAAGTTTATTTTCTCACAATTTAGGAGGCTCAAAATCCGAATTCAGGGCACTGACTCTAGGGGAAGGCTTTCTCTTTCTCTCTCAGCTTTGGGAGAAGGTCCTTGTTCCTTGGTTCCCTGGTGATCTTTGTGTAGTAAGACATTTGTATTACCCCATCTCTTCTTGCTTCTCCATGCCTAAGCTGCTCTTTTTATATCTCAAAGGTGATTGGCTTAAAACACACCCTATACTGATATGGCCTCTTGATATGACAAAGAAAATTCATTCCTAAAAAGAATTATGAACACTGATATAAAGGCTAGGAACTACAATATGTATTTTGGGGGAATTCAACTCAATTCATAACAGTTTCTGCTTAACTAGAAAGTGAACTCCCTGTGGAGTTCTTTTACGCTCTTTATATGTCTATCCCTGGTGATTAAATATACTTAAGATAAAATGATTGCCCTGTAAATATTGAATGAATAAGTGAAAGATCAAATGAATGAATGAACAAACTAATGGAGCAACAAATTCACTCAAATTATACACCAAATAGGAAGAATGAAATATTAAATTCAACTTGTGCATTTTCCACAACTTACTATTTCACTTTTGACATGTCCTTTCATAGTAATTCAGTCATTTTATAGTTGATAAAATTGTTATCCAGTTTATATGGATATGATGAAAATGATTTGAAGGCATAAGAAAATATAAATGAAGGTCACATTTTCTAATATTAAGTTACTAATAAATAGTAGGCTTACTGACATTATTGTTGTTACTGTTAGGTGCTGTCGAAATAGTTCCATCTCACAGAGACCTTATGTACAACAGAATGAAACACGGCTTGGTCCTATGCCAGCCTCACAATCATTGCTGTACTTGAGCCTATCATTGCAGTCACTGGATCAATCCATCTCATTGAAGGTCTTCCTCTTTTCGCTGACCCTCTACTTTACCAAGCATGATGTCCTTCTCCAAGGACTGGTCCCTCCTGGAAACGTGTCCAAATTATGAGAGATAAAGTCTCACCATTCATGTTCTAAGGAGCATTTTGGCTGTTTTTCTTCCAAGGCAGATTTGTTCTATCTTCTGGCAGTCCAAAATATAGTCAATATTTTTCACCAACATCATAATTCAAAAACATCAATTCTTCTTTGGTCTTCCTATTCATTGCTCAGCTTTCGCATGCCTATGAGGTGATTGAAAATACCTTGGCTTGGCTCAGACATACCTTAGTCTTCAAAGTGACATCTTTGCTTTTTAAAATTATGACTTCAAATTTTAAGGATAAACTTTATAAAGAAAAAAAAATTGTTTTTGAGTTAAATCATAACCCCCAAAATATAGTACAATTCAGAGTCTACTTCTTCAAATGAGATTTTTCCTAATATTGTTCATTTATTTGTGCTTTAAACACATTTTGAAAACACTCTTGGTTCAGTTTAATGTACTGTCTGCTAAAAAAACATTTTCCACCTGAAGAAAGTAATTCAGAGAATGGTACACTGTGCCAGAGAAAGACATTATTTAAAGGAGTATTTATAATTAATAGGAAAAGTAAGGCTATTATTCAGTTAAAAGAAGCCCATATAAATTGCTTTAATGATGACTCACACAGTTTCATTTTCATAAACAGTTTCAATGGATCTTTATATCCCCTAGAATATTATGATTCATGTTGCAATATATACTATTACTTGAATTAGAAAGTAATTAAAGTGAATGAAACGAAATTAGAAAGAATGACTATTTTAACATTATTGATCATGATTTTCTTCACATTCAGCATCATCGTCATTCACTCTCTTTGTTTTTGACTCACAGGAGACAATATATTCTGTTTTGTTTTGTCCTGTTTTCTGTCGTATGACTAAACTAGCTGTGTTTTTGAAGTATGTATAGTGAGTTAGAATAAGAATAATTTTTGTCGTTTTTCTGTTAATGTCAGTGATGATGATAAAGCTCCATTTTTCATCTTAGTAATTGAACATTAAAGAAAAAAAAACCCAACATACCAAAAAAATATTAGATCAAGTTAATCAATATTGAGTCACAGAAAGACCATAGCTTGAAATTATTCTGGCTGACATCTAGGATAATTCATCTGCATTTGTTAGGCAAGTAAAACTTGTAGTAAACAATTTTCTCCCGTAAATGGAAAGATTAATTGCAGTGTTAGCCAAATCTCTTTCATATACAAGGATGACTCATTTCTTTCTTTTGTTAAGAGCACATTAATCATTGCAGATGAGGGTTCTGCTGGAGTGCAATTAGTACCTGGATAATGCTTCTTCAGAGTCCTGCTGCTTCATTTTCTACCTTGATCCTACCAAGTGTGGATTTCATCGTAAAACAGTGAATGGGGTAAACGAGATAAAAAGCAGCTGACAGCAAGGGTTAGCTATTAATATCAATGCTCAGCTAATGAAATACCTGGAACCTATACTCTTCCTGTATATCACCCCTCGTATAAGTCTGCCATTCCAGATGGAAATAAATCATCCTTTCAACAAAAAGAGAAAGCTTCAGGATAACACTGTGAATTCTATATGAAACCTTCTTGAGTGTGTAATTCCAGACCCGTTGATTGGAGATGTAAAGACACAATTCTATGTGCCAGTGAATAAGAATCTTGCAGGAATTCAGAGTTTTAATTGGACTGGTAAAGACCATACTCTGCACTCTTTTCATTGAAAACATTTCTTATTTTAAATCTTTTCATGAGCCAGCCTTCTGTTTTGCATTAGTTATACATTTTGTGAGCAGAATCCATGCTTATTTCTCATTCATTGTCATCTTGCGCCTAGTGCACGTTAAAAAATCAACAGAGGAAGTACAACTCACGTGCACCGAGATGACTTAAGGGGGCTGCAACATACTAATCACCATAAATCGTGAAATATCAGAGCTGCTAGTTGCTTCTTCATTCTGAGTTGAATGTTACATTAATTACAAACTTAAGTAGTTATAAGAGCAAAGGGCAAGAGTTCCATCTTACAGTCTTTCATTGTACTTTTCTTTTTTTCAGTCTGGCAGAGCACTATGATTGGAATCTGTAATGCTACCGTTAATCAGGCATAAGAGTAGCATTGCCTGTAATTCTGGAGAGTGAAGAGATGTGCTAATTTCTTTCTTACTTCCTAAGACTCCTAGTCTTGTTCTTCCTATTTTATATTTTCCAAATGAAAATACCAGGACTACGGTGAATTTTTTCCCTCCCCTCTATGTATGAAAGACTCAGAAAGAACAAGGATACCATAAAATAATTATTTTCTCTTTCAAATATGTGACAAATTTAATGATCCACGTTTGTAATGCATTTTACAATGTAAAACACACTTTTGAGACATCGCTTTACTTGGTCTTCACAACCTCTCATTAAATGACAAGGGCAGGTATTGCTAACTCAATTTTAACAGAATGTTAAGCCCTTAGGGCAAAATTAATGAATTTATCCTAAATTGCATGGCTAGTGCCAGAATCAGAACTTCCACCCAGCTCTCCAGGTGTCCAATCTAGTTATCTTCTCTCATAAAGTACACACAGACTTCCATTTTACCTGTTTTTGTTAGTCGTTTGGTTTGCTTTAGGTGACAGTCAAAAAATTATTTTATCAAATCATTACTGGCTTCAGATAACATTCAGTTGTTTACCTTTTGAAATTAATGCTTAAAATTTAATTCAGTAACCAATTTCTGTTGTTCATTTGGTTAAAAATTTTTACCCAGATAAACATACATGTATAGCCAATTTCCTGCCTCTTCTAGAATGTTTATGGGGAATCTGTCAAGTCATAAAATGCTCTAGAACATTAAAGTTGTTGTTAGTTGTAGTTAGGTGCTGATGAGCTGGTTCTAACTCATAACAACCCTATGTACAACAGAAGGAAACACTGCCCGGTCCCAGGCCATTTCCACAATCGTTGCTATGGTTAAGCCCCATTGTTGAAGCCATTGTTTGACTCCATCTCAATGACGGTATTCCTGTTTCACTGACCCTCTATTTTACCAAGCATGATGTCCTTTTCCAGGGACTTGTCCCTCCTGATAACATATCCATAGTCTCACCATCCTTGTTTCTAAGGAGCACTATGGCTGTACTTCTCCCAAGACAGACTTGTTCTTTCTTCTGGCAGTCCACGGTATATTCAATATTCTTCTGAGCACCACAGTTCAAAATATCACTTCTTCTTCGGTCTTCCTTATTCATTGTTCACCTTTCACATGCATATGAGGCGATTGAAAATATTATGGCTTGGGTCTGGTATACTTTAGTCTTCAAAGTGACATCTTTGCCTTATAACACTTTAAAGAGATCTTTTGTAGCAGATTTGCCCAATGCAATATGTCATTTGATTTCTTAACTGCTGTTTCCATGGGTGTTGATAGTGATCCAAGTAAAATGAAATCCTGACAACTTCAATCTTTTCTCCATGTGTTATGGTGTTGTTTATTGGTCCAGTTGTGAGGATTTTTGTTTTCTTTATGCTGAAGTATAATCTATACTGAAGACTTTAGTCTTTGATCTTCAAAAAAAAAAAAAAGTTGTAGTACTGTGATATGTTCCGTGTAGAAAAATTTTAAACTTTTTCACAGTCTGGTGACAAATTATCAATGACCACATTTTATAGATGGGACAAAATGAAGACGGGAGAGGTTAAGGAATTGCTCAGATTGACACAATTATCATTGACAGAACCAGAATTCAAATACAAGTCTGCCTGCTTTAAACAGATACATATTTGTAACCACTTTATTTCATTAATTATATGAAGTGTCAATTCCTGTGGTTTATTTTCATCTGAATTTTGCATTTGCAATAAAAGACCTTGCTTAGCACAAAACTTTCTGAAATTGTTCATAGAGATGCTATAAAGTTTTACAGCATTGATTACAAAGATGGTTTACTTGTTTAAGTTCAGTTTAGGTTTATGAACAAGTAAACCATTTCAGGAATGCCCTAACAGACAATTTTTAAAGACACACAAGCAAACAAACAAAATTCTCCATTAAACAAGTATGTGGGTAAATACAAGGAGGGAGATAAAAAGAAGCAAGAAACATAGTGTATTTTAAATATTTTCAAGGAAAACAAGTCATAGAATAGGAAACTGATTTTAAGAGGGCTTCCTATTTGTCAGGCACTTCCCTTCTGGCACATAGAGAATGAAGATTAGAGAATATACACTTATCTTTTGCAGGATATCAAACTAAGACACAAATCCTTTAGATATAAAGTGTCACTGAAGAAATACCATAGCCAGTGTCAGAATCATCTTGCCTGGAATTGTCTTCAGAATATCACTCATTTATTCACATAGACGAGGTACTAGTGTTCTCAACCTTCTGTCAGTCACTTCAAAGTTTTTTTCGCTCATGCCCTGTTCCTCAACTGAGTTGTCTTCTTCCATCTACCCAATCTCCCAATCAAATTCTTCAAAATCATTCTGTGATAAAGAAATTCAGGTACATCCCATCCTAGAGGAATTTCTTTCAGTCTCAAATTCTATACTGTATTGCCTATAGTATTCTTTTTAAGATTTCTTAAATTATTATTTTAGATGGAATTTGATATTTAAACCATGCTATTATAATAAAAAAAATTTTTTATTATAAACTTTTTTTATTCAGATGAACAAAAATATGTAGCTTGATTTTCTATAACAGATATTCTCTTGATCTAGAATCTACTTTCCTGTTCAGTAAAGAAGGAAATAATGACTAACTGAACAAGTAAATGAAGTTACAATTGTAAGTAAAATTTGATCTGTTTTCATTTAAAATTGTGTCTTCCAGAGTCTCTTTTTCCAAGTACATTTTATTTTTTCTGAGGACTGCAGTTTTTGAAATTATACCACAACTGAATCCAACAAAATGAATTTTTCTTGATCCAAAGCAAACCAAACCCATTGCCATCAAGTAGATTTCGACTTATAGTGACCCTATAGGACAGAGTAGAACTGCCCCATTGAGTTTCCAAGGGGTGCCTGGCAAATTTGAATTGCTGATCCTTTGGTTAGCAGCTGTAGCATTTAACAACTATGCCACTAGGGTTTCCATTTCTTGACCAGTAAAATTGTAATTAAAATTGTTCTATAATAGTTTTTGCCATTTGTCAAATCAAGAACATTTCTAGGGGCAACAAATTTTGATTTTCAGAGTTAGGGTATGGAGATTCAAAGTAGGTTTGAAAGTTTTAGCATCAGAGAAAAACCTCTCACTTTGCAGATGGTTAATTTTTTTTTTCCTGTTTTTATTATGAATCAAAAAGTGCCTCTCTTAAGAGTATGTGTGTGTTCTCCTTACTCTGGGTGGTATAATCCCACCAAGAGCTCAATTTATGTTTCATCCTTATTGTTGTTTTGGTTTTAATATTTTTTAATATGATGGCACATTATCTAACTTCTGTTTTCCAATATTCACATAAAGTATGAGTTGTTCATCATTCATAGATATATACAAAATTATATCTAGATATAAACTTATGCATATAAACTAAGCTTAAAAAAACACAAAAAGTTCTTTAATATACTTACATTATAAACCTATATCTAAGAAACTTTCATGTTAAAATCTGCAAAATTTTAAATTACGTTTCAAAAATGCATAATTTTAATATAGTAATTCAAATGCTATAGTTGTGAATATCAACGACTATGCAGTTTATTTGGAGAAGCAAATTAATTTCTCAGGTCACTTTACTCATCTGCAAAATCATTTTGATCTCGTGGATGTCGGGTGCCTTTGAGTTTAAATAATGTCAGTAAAGCAATTCTGCATTTGCACCGAAAGTGTTAGATTGATAAAAAATCTGGGGATTGCTGCAGTTGGGAAAAGAAGAAAAAATGCTTGGTGGGGGCAGGAAATGGGCCTTTTTTTGTTTGTTTGGACATAGCGTCTTCTGCTCCCTTTGTTTCAGCTTGGTATGAATTCAAGCCCCATTTCGTTCCACATTTTACCCTGAGCTCTTTCCTGAAAAATCACTCCTGCAGCAGCCTTAGTCTGATAGATGCCATGAGTTTGTCTAGAGCATCAAACCCAACTTTAGCCATTCTCTTCGACCCAATTTCCCACTCGCAGACAGATAACAAGGAAAATGCTCTTTATTGGTTCCGTTAGCAGACATATGGCACACATCCCTCTGAGTTGACTTTTGTCTTGTATTTGAACTTGAGTGTCATTTCACCCTCGATATCAAATCTCAGTTCAGGCTATTACTACATGTGTGAGGCTGAGAAATTTCCTTAACACCTATGAGCTTCAGTTTCTTCATTGGTAAAATGGAAGATCACAGGGTGAATCCATGCAATGTAAAACACCTGGCCATTGCAAGTGATAGCTGTTTTCTTATTTCTCCTCCACCTCCTATTCCTTGTCCTCTTTCTCTACTTCCTCTACCTTCTTACCATCATCACCATTCCAATCCTAGGTCTAATTTAAGCTCTGGTACTCCCAACAGACTATTTTTAATTTCCTGTGATGGCTTTCATTTCTAGGGGTAATCATCCAGGAAATAACTGATACTACTCTGTATCTTTAGTAATTTCTATGTGTAAAAATATAACTAAAGTATAAGAATGTAAGACATTTCCTAGCAAAAAATTGAGACAGACACCGTGTCCCCCCAGCACCCAGCACATATAAAGAACTCAATATTTGCTTATTCTGTATAATTCAAAGTATTTCATCAATATCTATTATGTGAGAAATGGCAGAGACTAGGAGGCATTAGACACAGACCAAGCATTTAGGAAATTTTGAATACATAGTTTTGCTACAAGTGTTCAGAACCATCTAAGTAAGTTATAATACATATTCTTAGATATAATGGATTTGAAATTCAGTGAATAAGTCCTGGAAATATACAGGTTCACAAAGTACTCATGGCTATTCGTTTACTGAAGTTGGAAAACGATTTTCTTAGGGAATCAACTACTCAAAAGAAAATAAACAACATACTATCACTGATATCAATAATGACAATATTAACAACTGAACTCAAAATAATAAAGTGTGTTCTAATTCCAAACTTGGACTTCTAATTTGAGAAAGAAATGGTTAAGAAATGTTCAGAGCATTAAAGATTTAGAAAACAGTGCTTTTTCTTCATATATTATAATAAAAAAAATTTTAATTATAATATAAATACAAATCAAGAGATTGACATAAATATATAGAGAATGGGGAGAGCTTGAAATAACAGATAACTATATTTTTATTCATTTTCATGTGTCTTTCAATTTTTTTCTTCTCCGGGTTTCTTTCTTCTTCAGTGTAAAAATCTGAAAAGTTTGAGCGTACGCATGTCTGTGTGCACGCGTCTGTGTATACCCACGTACATGCACATTAGTCTTAAAGGAGTGCAGTGCTCCTGCTGTAATCAAATCCTAAATTCATTTAATACCTTCATGTGGAAAGAATGGTTAGAAAAATGATGGTCATTGCTCCCATATGTTCTTTAAAAAAATGGCTTTATTGAGACAAAAATTTCATACCATACAATTTACTCATTTGAAGTGTACAATTCAATGGTTCTTAGAATATTCATAGATATGTGCTATCATCACAACAATGAATCTTAGAACATTTTTGTCACCCATACCCTTTAACTATCATCTACCTATCCTCCCCTAGAGTCATCCCTAAGGAACTACTAATTCATTTTTGTCTCTATAAGTTTCCTTCTCCTGGACTTTCATATGAATGGAATCATACAGTACAGGCTCTTTTGTTAATGGCTTCTTCACTTAGCATACTGTTTTCAAGGCTCATCCATGTCATAACATGTTTCAGCACTTCATTCCTTTTTATGACTCAAAAATACTTATTGTATGGACATACCACTTTTTGCCTGTCCATTTATCTGTTGACGGACTTTTGGATTGTCTCCACCTTTGACTATTATGAATAACGCTGCCATAAACATTCATGTATAAGATTCTATGTGCATATATTTTTCATTTCTCTTGGATGTCAAACAGGACTTATTCTGGGATGTTGTGAATGCATGATGCCTCTGCATCTTGGTTAGAGCCCCAGCAAGGTGTCCATTCTCATGTTTGTCTCATGTGGAAGGTTATTCATAGGCCATGTTGATCTTTACTGCGCATGCTCTGTACCTGGTGAGGCCTTGAAGAACAACTCAGGGGGATTATCAGTAATTTATAGCTGGTCAAGCACACAGGGCCTTGAAATGTAGCCCCTTATCTTGTCTAAGCACCTAGTTTGTTAATTACAATTAGTTTTTGGGTGCCAGCAGTGAAAGTTTAAATTCCAAGAATATTGAACCACGGGCTATTTAATTCAGCCAGCCCACTCTCTTGCCTGTCTCAATATCAGGGTAATACTGTAATACTGGCCTCATAAAATGAGTTGGGAAGCTTTGTTCCCAACCACCTCCTTGTTGGCAAATATATTGCACATATATTACATTTATATAGGTTACAGACCCAAGAATACATTGAAAATACATTATTTTAACAACTGATTTTAAATCAGTTAAGAGAAGATAGGAGAATATATTTTACTGTCTTTTATAGTTACATAATTATCTTCACTGACGCTCTTTATGTGTGTGCGTGTGTATACCTTTTTTCAACAACATAAACATTGGCTATTCATGTGGACCTCACTAGATGGAATACATAGGAATCAAATCTACTACATCTGTGGAAAGAGACAATGGAAAAGTTCAATATTGTCAGTCATGACAAGGCCAGCAGCTGCTTGTGGAACAGACCATCAATTGCTGATATGCAAGTTCAAGCTGAAGCTAAAGAAAATTAGAACTAGTCTATGAGAGCCAAGTACGACCTTGAGCATATTCCACCTGAATCTGGAGACCATCTCAGGAATAGGTTTGACACACTGAACACGAATGACTGAAGACCAGAAGAATTGTGGAATGACATCAAGGATATCATATGTGAAGAAAGGAAGAGGTCATTAAGAGGCCAAGGAAAGACCAAAATGGATGTCAGAAGAGATTCTGAAAGTTGTTCTTGATTGTACAGTAGCTAATGTGAGTAGAAAAAATGATGAAGTGAAAGAGCTAAGCAGACATTTTCAAAGGGAGGTTTGAGAAGACAAAGTAAAGTATTATAATGACAAGCGCAAAGACCTGGAGTTACAAAACCAGAAGGGAAAAACATGTTCCCCATTTCTCAAGCTGAAAGAACTGAAGAGAAGATTCAAGCCTTGAGTTGCAATAATGAAGGAGCCTATGGGCAAAATACTGAACGGCACCAGAAGCATAAACAGAAGATGGAAGGAACACACAGAGCCACTGTACCAAAAAGAATTGGTCAACATTCAGTCATTTCAGGAGTAGCATATGATCAAGAACCAAGTGTACTGAAAGAAGTCCAAACTGCACTGAAGGCATTGACAAAAAAAACAAAGATTGTAATTAGGAGAACTAAAAGCCACAGACTCCGTTTAAGAATGAGATCTTAGGGAAACCAAAGCACAACAGGGAAACTGGAGAGGACTAAATCATCTGACAACCATAGCAACAACAAACATTAGCCACAGCCCAGGTTCTAGCCAAAGAAACATAAAAGCTATGCTAAAAACATGATTGCCTTATCTCCTATTATCAGATAGGTCATGTCCAGCTATCAACAAAAGGTTTACAAGACATGCAAAAACACAGTCTGAAAGTCTGAAGAGACAAAGCAAGTGTCAAAACGAGAATCAGATATAAGACAAGCTGTGGAATTATCATGTGCATACATTTGGTTCCCATTCATAGCGACCATATGTACAACAGAAGGAAACTCTGCCTGGTCCTGCACCATCCTCATATTAAATAACCATGATTAATATGTTAAGGACTCTAATGCAAAAAGTAGACAGCATGCAAGAACATATAGGCAATGTAAGTAGAGAGACGGAAACTCTAAGAAAAATCAAAAGAAAATGCTAGAAATCAAAAACACAGTAAGAGAAATGAAGAATTCCTTGATGGGCTTATCAGTAGATTGGGACACAACTGGGGAAATAATCAATGAACTTGAAGATGAGTCATTAGAAACTTCTCAATCAGAAATGCAAAGAGAAAATGAGTTTAAAAAAATGGAACAGGAACTTCAAGAATTGTGGGATAATCAAGAAATTGTAGCACACATGAAATGGGAATATCAGGAGGAAAAGTAAGGGAAGAAAGAGCAGAAGAAATATTTGGAATAATAATGACTGATAACTTTCCAAAATTAATGCCAGACACTAAACCACAGATCAAGGAAGGACAGAGAAACCCAAAGAATCCACACCTGTTGTTTTTAGGTGCTCTCCGGTCAATTCCAACTCATACAGAACCTATGTACAACAGAATGAAACACTGCCCAGTCTTGGGCCATAGTCATAATCATTTGTATGTTTGAACCCATTGCTGCAGTCACTGTGTCATTTCATCTCACTGAGGGTCTTCCTCTTTTTTATTGACACTCTTTTACCAAGCATCACGTCTTTTTCCAAGAACTCTTCCCTCCTGATAACATGTCCAAAGTACGTGAAACCAATTCTGTCCAACCTCGCTTGTAAGGAGCATTCTGCCTGTATTTCTTCCAAGACAGATTTGTCTGTTCTTCTGAAAGTCCATGGAATATTTGATATTCTTCACCAACACCGTAATTCAAAGGCATCAATTCTTCTTTTGCCATCCTTATTCATTGCCCAGCTTTTATATGGATATGAGGTGAATGAAAATACCATGGTTTGGGTCAGGCACACCTTAGTCCTAAAGGTGATACCTTTGCTTTTTAACACTTGAAAGAGGTCTTTTGCAGCAGATTTGCCCATTGCAATGTGTCCTTTGATTTCTGCTTAACTGCTGCTTCCATGAGTGTTGATTGTGGGGCTAAGTAAAATGAAGTCCTTGACAAGTTCAGTCTTTTTGCCATTTATCAAGTTGTTTCTTATTTATACATTTGTGAGTATTTTTGTTTATGTTAAGGTGTAATCCATACTAAAGGCTATAGTCTTTGATCTTTATCAGTAAGGGCTTCAAGTCCTGTTCTCTTTCAGCAAGCAAGGTTGTGTCAGCTGCATACCGCAGGTTGTTAATAAGTTTCCTTTCATTCCTGAGGCAGTGTTTTTCTTCATATAGTACAGCTTCTTAGATCATTTTCTTACCACACAGATTGAATAAGAATGGTGAAAAGATATAACCCTGATACCTTTCCTGTTTTTAATCCATGAAGTATCCCCTCATTCTGTTTGAATAACTGCCTCTTAGTCTATGTTCTGTGTGAGCAAAATTAAGTGTTCTGGAATTCCCATTTTTTTCAATGTTATCCATAATTTGTCATAATCTGGACAGTCAAATGCTTTTGCATCTTATCAGTCAGAACAAGGCCACAGGCCAACTGCAAAACAGACCATTAGTTGCTCATATTTGAGTTCAAGTTGAAGCTGAAGGAAATGAAAACACATCCATGAGAG